>NC_057801.1:314731367-314752281 GCF_018294505.1 Triticum aestivum
GCTCCAACACAAGTCCGTTTCGTCCGTTTTGCGGTACGCCACACCCCTCCTGATGAACAGGACCCCCGTTTCGACCGTAGGAGGTCCATTTCGTCCGTTTTGCGGTACACCACACCCCTCCCGATCAACAGGACCCTCGTTTCGACCGTAGGAGGTCCATTTCCTCCGTTTTACGGTATGCCACACCCCTCCGGATCAACAGGACCCCCATTTCGACCGTAGGAGCTCCGTTTCCTCCATTTTACGGTACACCAGACCCCTCCCGATGAACAGGATCCCATTTTGAACGTGGCCGGTCGAAGACAAGGCCGTTTCCTCCGTTGTGCGGTATGCTAGGCCTCGTTTCCATCGCATGTTCCCTCCAAGCCCTCCCGATGAACACGACCACGCATTCCATTTCGACCCACCCGGTTGGCTCCCCATGAACATGACGACGACGTTGTTTCTCCGTTCCGACCCAGCCATGTACATATGCGCGAGTAGGCGCTCGAGACCTCGCCCGTCTGTACACATACGTGGCCGTATTTTCTTTCTTGCACCCTGGCCGCTGTACGTACGTGTACATGACATGTGCGCCTCTACTACGACACGTGCGCGCCTCTACAACGACCAGTATGTACGTACACGTTCGCGACCAGAATGACAACGCTACTTACGCTTCGACCAGGTGGGTCCCGACTGTCAGGCACTTCCTTGCATGCGAAAATGTAGCTGGTGGGTCCCAGCAGTCAGAGGGGCGAATCTTTTTTTTGCCCGGACGCACTTCCTTGCGTGCGAAGGTGTAGCTGGTGGGTCCCAGCAATCAGGGGGAAACGTTTTTTTTTTTTGCAAAATACGGTGGCCTGTCCGGTGGGTCCCCGCTGTCAGGTGGAGGAATAATTATTTTCCGCGTAATAAGGAGGCACTTCCTTGCTGCGGCCGTGGACCCAGCTGTCAGCCTCCACATACAGTCCACGTCCGATGGAAATCGTTCCTTGACCATGTTGACCACGTCGCGCCGAGAGCACCAGGGCGGTGGACGACGGCGAGGCCAAGGAAGGGGATGACTGGGAGCCGGGGAAGACGCGGCAATGGAAGCTCGCGCCGAGAGGAGTACGAGGGTTCACTGGTTCGGCTGCAGTGTGAGGCTGCCGTTGCCGCAGGGCCTGGCCAACGGTGGGAATAGTAGGGGGCGGTGAGGCCTCCGCGGCAGCACATCCGGCCACGGGAGGCAGGAGCATGCGACACGACCGGCGCTGCTTTGGGCGGCTGGATCAAGAAGACCAGAGGTTGAAGAAGCACTACGGCCATTGGATGGACATCGTACGGTCACTAGAGCTAGAATCGTTTATATTGAATAAGTTTACAAATCCCTCTGTCCCCGTCAACTTAGTAGGCCCACAAGTCAGCCTCCCACCAAGGTGGGTCCCAGCTAGCCTGGGGGGTATTCATTTTTTTGTGCGTAATAAGGAGGCACTTCCGATGGGTCCCAGCTGACAGCAGGGGGAACATTTTTTCACGAAATACGGTGGCCCGTCGGGTGGGTCCCAGCAGTCAGGGGCAAACGTTTTTTTCACGAAATACTGGTGGCCCGTCCGGTGGGTCCCTGCTGTCAGGTGGAGGAATAATTATTTTTCGCGTAATAAGGAGGCACTTCCTTGCGGCTGCCGTGGACCCAGCTGTCAGCCTCTCCACGTACAGTATTCTTCTGATGGAATTCGGTTGTTGACCACATTGACCACGCCGCGCCGAGAGCACCATGGCAGTGGACGACGGTGAGGCCTAGGAAGGGGACGACACGGAGCCGGGGAAGACGCGGCAGTGGATGCCCACACGGAGAGGAGTACGAGGGTTCACTGGTTCGGCTGCGCTGCCATCGCCGCAGAATAACAGGGGGTGTGGGTGAGCGGAGTGGAGGGATGGCCTGCCAGCGGTGGTAGTAGTATGGGGGCGGTGAGGCCTCCGCGGCAACACAGCCAGCCACGTGAGGCAGTAGCAGGCGGCACGACCGGCGCTGCTTTTGGCAGCTGGAGCAAGAAGACCAGAGGTTGAAGAAGCACTACAGCCGTTGGATGGACATCGTACAGTCAGTCAATCTAGAATCATGCATATTGACTAAGTTGACAAAGCCCTTTGTCCCCATCAACTTTGTAGGCCCACTATACTGGGTCCCAGCTAGCAAGGGGAGTATTCTTTTTTTTGGGCGTAATAAGGAGGCACTTCCTTGCGTGCAAAGATATAGCTGGTGGGTCCGAGCTGTCAGCGGCGATAACGTTGCTTTCGTGAAATACAGAGGCCCTTTCGGTGGGTCCCAGATGTCAGGTGGAGGAATCATTATTTTGCGCGTAATAAGGAGGCATTTCCTTGCATGCGACCGTGGACCCAGCTGTCAGCCTCTCCAGGTACAGTCCACTTCCGATGGATGTCGTTTGTTGACCATGTTGACCAGGCCGCACCGAGAGCACCAGGGCAGTGGACGACGGCGAGGCCTAGGAAGGGAACGACAAGGAGCCAGGGAATACTCGGCAGTTATTTCCCGCGCGGAGTACGAGGGTTTACTGGTTCGTGTGCCATCGCCGGAGAATAATAGCATGTGTGGGACTGAGGGTGAGTAGAGGGATAGCTAGGCCAGCGATGGGAGTACGGTGGGGCGGTGAGGCCTGCGCGGCAGCACAGCTGGCCGCGGGGAGGAGGGAGCAGGCAGTCCTGCCGACGCTTGTTTGAGCGGCTGGAGCAGGAAGAGCAGAGATTGAAGAAGCACGACGACCGTTGGATGGACATCCAACAGTATACAGGCCATCTGTGGAAAGCCTCAAATCTTTGGAAAACAGCATACAGCCCATCTGCCATTATTTCAAATAGTTTACAGCCCATTTGCTAATTCTTACGGGGTTTTTTGGAGCCCATATTATTTTTGTTAGCATTACAACCCATATTGTGGCCATGGTTAAAAAAATTATACGAAATTTTGCATATGTCGGTGCGGTCTGACGAGTTAGTAGTAAAAATCGGCGTTGCTAATGCGTGCGTTCCCGACAACCTCCAGGGCTATTTGCCGGGCGCCGGCCTCCATGTAGTCGGCCTAGTTGCAGGCACTCTACTCGCGACTCAGAGCGTCGGTGCGCTGCTGCTCCATGTCCTGCTGGCGGCGCAAATCGGCGATACACTGCTCCTCCGCCAGGCGGTCGCGCTCCAACATCTCCTGCTCCTCCGCCATGCGGTCGCGCTCCAACAACTCCTCGATCTGTGCATTGCCATCTAAAGACAGATAGAATGCCTCCTCCCTCCATCTGCCTTCCGGTGAAAAACCGAACACTAGTTCTGGCGGTGACCGCCTCCGGTGTCGCCTACCGCGGACGGGCGGGGGCATGGCGGATGTGGCGAGCGACGTCGGGCTGGTGGGGGCTTATGAGGATATGGCGAGTTGGGTCACGGTGGCACTGGAGAATGCCGGGAAACAGTACTTATAAGGGGAAGGTAGCGCGACGGTCATCGGAATTCAATGCATAATGGCTTAGCGCGCCAGCTTGCCGTGGAAAACTAGGGAAACTGAAATTATGACTGTGTCGTCCCGTCCCATCTGGGTCACACGTCGGCATGGCGGTCAAACGAGTGCACTCGAATCATCTCCCTCCTTGTCAATAATGATTTCATGGATTTAAAAAGCCCGCAACAATTAAAGTGTATCTTTTTCGCATCAGTTAGTTGCCTTAATTACGGCCGGCTGCATGCAGGCACTCAGAATCGCTTGCAGGCAGTACGCGAAGCAGCATGCAACGAGTCACAGCCGAGGGCACGCATGCAGCCACTTAAATCGCTGGAATCAATTAGGCTTAAACTTCTGCATGCCGTTAATTATTGCCATGCCTTGGTCTTGCTGCTTTGCTCACGGGACTAATAAACCCAGACGGAGGGAGTACCTTGGTTGGTGAGAGGTTTGAATTAAGCCCTGCAAGCCGGAAAGGAGGTACTAGTACGTGCGTGATCTGTTATTTATTCATGTAGGATCGAGTAGGTTGTTTCTTGAATTGAGCCCTGCAAACCGGAAAGGAGGTAGTAAGTGCATTATATGCTATTTATCCATGTAGGATCAATAGTGTAGCTTGTCAGTTTCTTCAGAGGTAGGCATTTTTATCCGTGTAGGATCGATAGTGTATATTGTCAGTTTCTTCAGAGGTAGATATTTTTATTCAAAAAACTGTCACTTCGCATCTTGCGTCACAAATAAAACTGCCAGGAGCACATTTGTAGGCTAGCTAGTGATTGATCAGTAACTTGTAAACAGTGAGCGAACATAAATAAGTAACTGTTAATGCATCTCAATGATTCACAGATCGTATACAAATATGTAGCTCCAAAAGCAAAGATCAGCCACTTCGGATCTTGCGTCGCAACTAAAACTAACTAGTACGATTCCCATACATAAGATCAACATGTTAATGCATCTAAATGATTCACAGATCATATACAAATATGTAGCTCCAAAAGCAAAGATCTAGAAAAAACATATGTTCTTCCTACTAACATGGATGCTTCTCTTGGTCAACATTCAGTACAGACTGAAAGACAAATTTGTTTGTGATGTCTACAATTCCTCTTGCAAACGTAAGTGGTTTCACCAACAGCTGGAACCATGAGAATGAACCACACATGATGGATGAACATCCACTACAATATGATTTGGTCTTCTCTTGATCACACCGCGAGACTATTTTCGGAACACAAACTTTAACTTAGGGGAAATGATGCCCATTGTATAATCAGACCAAAGCAATGAAGCACCAAGTGTTGGCCAGTAAATAGTACAGTACTACTTTTCTGCAGTCCATGAAGTGACTATCCAATCTTTGTGTCTATTTTCAAATGGCACTGCATGCAGTGACTATACTATTCTCTTGTGCAGTTCAACCAAAATTGCGGACACTTTGTTTGTTTGCCAAATAGCAACGGGCAGACATCTCTGTCCGCACAAATATCAAGCAGCTAGTAAACATATACCACACCATGTTCGCAGTGATGGAAGAGGTGAAATTGATACAACCGAAATTGAGCATCCAATCATTGAATCCTGTCCTACACCTCCAATGTAGGTCCACCCTGCCAATAAATTCACATGCAAACCACTAGTATTACTATCTAATGACAGTACAAAAAGAGTAGCAAGATAGTAGCTAACCATGTACCTTCGTAATGAACAGCTCATAGTGCCACCAATTGGATATAAAGGTTTGGAAAAAAACATGCTCCTAATGTTGAACCAGTTGGACTTTTTGTGCAGCTCCACTAAAATCGAGCATCCCTGTTTGCATAGATATTGAAAGTGTGATTACTATAAAAGTGGCACTAGTTGAAGCATAGACTCACAAATATAAGCATTCCAATTTCTTAATGGGAAAAGGTAGCAAGACTGTTTCTAACCACCTGTTTGAAGGAATAAATAAAGCAACAACGGCTGATGTCAGGAAGGCATACATAGTTTTTTTCTGAAAAACTGAGCCATTCCTAACCTTTCCTCTTCTTTTAAGCAAATTTTGTGCAGTTCTACTAAAATAAAATGCCATCACCGCCTTGACAATTTAGTTACACTGTACAAAACGAAATGACTTAACATTACATCATGATGTCGGGTATGTAGTAGACAGGCATTAGAGACAAACATACAGACCTCCTCTGATAACATAATGAACATTAATTTTAACAAAGGTGTGACTACCTTACCGGGATAATGTGAGTGAACTCTACACCCTCTGTTCCTTAATATAAGATGTTTTCGCGGTTCAATTTAAAGTACCCAAACGTCTAGTATTTAGAAAAATAGGTAGTAGTTTTCTTGAGCACATATCTGGGATAGCTTGCCACACTTTATTTATGTCCATACGCTAATGCAACACCATTCGAATACTACAAATATACACTAATCCAGTGGCTAGTGCAACAGTAGAGTAGTTAGTTTATTATAGGGTACAGTACAATGGTTTTACTGAACAGATTTCAATAAACTCTAGCACTGGAAGGTTTCTATAAGAATTAACAATACAAAATGTAAAGGTAACAAGTTTCAGCATTGGTATAATAGCTGTGCATGAGCATTAAACCAAATACAGAAGTCTCAAGGTAACTAGCATTATTAACTAATGACAGTATAAAAAAATTGCAAACCATGTACCTCCAAGGTAAATATCATTTCGAACTCGGGGGGACCTTAAAATTGCTATCCCAATCTTGATAATCGATCAAACATAAAAACTTGACCGAACGAATCAAGAGAACAGCCGGAGGAGGAGGTGCCCACTCTTGACCTTTCCTCTTGTCTTCATAATTGTCTGTGCAGTTTAACCAAAATAAAATGACATCAGCACCTTGGCATTTTGGTGACACTGTACAAAAAAATTTAACTTATCTCATGAAAGTGAGGTATGTAATCTATAAGCATTAATAGTGCAAAAATCTGAAGGTACTAACAAGTTTCATCGTTGGTATACTAGCTGTGCAACAACATTAGAATGCCTTATCTGAAAAATCTTTAATACATCCACAATCAACAACAAACCCTGAAATGATCCAGTGACATTAAATGGCACTGCTTAAATTTATCTGTGGCATTAGACTGAGAGCGGCATTAGTTAAATGTGGCATCACTTTAGCAGTAGCATTGCTTGTCTTGACTGCTGGCACTATACTAACAGCAAAAAAAGTGGCAATAAGAGCATGGGAGGCCCATTCGGACAGTGGGCGCACCAGTACGATGTACCTCCACGGACGCAGAGTGGTGAGGGAGGTATGGTTGCCCAGAGCAATAAATATCCAGGTAGCATATGTGGATTACGTCCCATTTTTGTTCTCTTTAGCCACCTTTTTCCTATGTGATGACAACAAACCAATCGACCTGGTCATTCTCTATTGCGTTTTCATGCCTTTCTACCCTTCTTCAACCAAGAGACACGAGACTCGTTCCTTAGCTACTGATTTTCCCCTTCTCAACCTAGATGCGTGTTCGATGCCTACTCTCTTCGACAGTACAGTCTCCCTTCCTTTCCTTATTCAACCCATACATGCATTAGTCTGCATGAAGTAGGGTTTCCTTTAATAGTGCAAATTATGGTTTTCGTCTACGTGGCCAGCAGAGCAGAGGATAGCAAATTGGGAAGATGGTGGAGTGGAAAAAGATCCACATGCAACGAGGTGCCAGATGGGGCAATAGAACAAGGGTATGGTTCGAAAAGAGGTAGCATACCTGAGGGTCGGCGGGAAGTGGCTTTGCTAGTGATCGTCATCCTCTGCACACACTACGGCAGCGATCCCGCGCGGGCGCTAGGTCTGAGAGGACGGCCTTGTCGTCAGTGCGTGACCTCGCTCGCCGACGACGAGTGCGTCAATGCTGCACGTCCTTTTCTTCCCTGGCGGATCTATGACCACCGGTGAGGAGGGAGAGAGGGGCCGTCTTTTTTAGATCCGGAGAGAGGGTGGTAGTGTGAGAAGCAAGTGGGCAGCCCTTGGCAAGAAAGCGCTGAAGCTCCAGCCTATATATCTTCTTTATACTACTAGTACTGGAGGTGGAGTAGTTGTAGAGTAGTTTATATTTTCTCTGCGTACAGTACCAGTTAGTCGTGCTTCAAAACTGAACGGCATGCCATTAAAAAATAAAGGCCGATAACTAATGCGGCACCTCGGGCCAACGCGGCCGGATCGCATTTTGCACGAGAAATTACACACCATGTTTCGTTGACATGTGGTCCCGTTCCACATATCAGTGAGACGACGGCGAGTAGTAGGAGTATTTCCGAACCGACGTGTAGGCCGGGGCGCCCCTTCGTGAACTGTGGCAAACTGGCAACCGTCCACTGACTCTTCGCCTTTCCCTCTCGATTTGGAACTATTGCCGCACGCTCTTCCTCTCCCACCTCCATTTTCCTTCAACCCTTCACCCTTTCTTCTGCCATTGTTCGATCGTCTTCTCCATGGAGGGAACAGGACGGAAATGACCCCGTTATTCTTGCCCCGATCTGAAAGATGACGTGGTGGAGGAACTCATTGATCGGTGCGACGTCATCACCTTGGCTAGCATGGTAGGTTCGTTCAAGCCCATTCTCGACTCAACTAATAACATCATTACAAGGAACCCAAGAGTCAAGCAGTGGTTTGATCTCCCCTATCTTCTTCGCCGTGACCCTGATGACTGGCGTCATTACGACGGAGGCCTCGCCCTATGCAAGTTGATGCCGCTTGATAATGATACGTATGATGTTAAGATGCCATCTCTTGAGGGCAAGGATTGGGCAGGCGCAAATGGAGATTGGGTTGTTTACATTGGGTCCAACTGCGAGTGGGAACTTGTGAATGTGTATACTCGTGACCGGGTTCCACTTCCAAAAATCTCAGCAGACTGCCCAGAGGTTGAGCACACCGGTATTGTACGCACGTTCAACTACAATCATGGTGACTGTCTTCTACGAAAGATAGCAATTTCTCGAGTCCCCAACCGCTCTTGGAATTACAACAACTATGAAGTTTTTGCTATCTTCGACAAGCTTGTTGCCGTCGTCAGTGGTTTGACTGGATGGATATTGCTCAAAAATCAGTTTATGTACACGGATGAGTACTGTGATGCAATTGAATACGAGGGCCTTGTGTTTGCTACCACCACTCGTGGCACTGTTTTTGCATGGCATCCTCGTTGT
The DNA here is from genome assembly GCF_018294505.1 of Triticum aestivum. Taxonomy (NCBI): domain Eukaryota; kingdom Viridiplantae; phylum Streptophyta; class Magnoliopsida; order Poales; family Poaceae; genus Triticum; species Triticum aestivum. The sequence continues at coordinate 314,740,025 of NC_057801.1, forward strand.
TTCGGTATGTTTGTCTTCCACTGTAATTATAATTGTTTCATCCACATGCATGCAGGTTAGCAAGTTTCATAGTGGGGAGTAACTTAGACTAGTAACATGCATATGTTACTAGTTTATGTTACTACCTCTATAGTGCATAGTATCTTAGATTAGTATCATAGGTGGTCTCATTTATTGCCATGCATGACACATAGTAGCATCACATTTATTATGTTACGGTATCTACCTATGTTACTATAACCATCTCTCTCTTCCTTAATTGCCTGCCACATAAGCATGTTTGCGAGTCCCAAGTGCATGATACTACTTATGTTACCCCCACTATGGCCAGCCTTACTAATTAACCTTCTTCTTGTGTTTCCAAGGTCCTGTGAACATTCCACCACCTATACTTGAAGATTTTTATAACCAAGGGGGAGATGATGATGGTGATGATCATGAGCATGAGGACGAGCAGAGCCCATATACTATTTGGCGCCTGGCAACTAATTTCGATGGATCACCTCTTCTCGTGTGTATACAGACCACTGATGATGTTACTGCTAACGAAGCAGGTGTAGTCTCCCATGGTCGCACTCTCCGGACCTATTCCAACACCCGTTGCATGGTATTCGGGATGGATACTAGTGTGCTAGCGCCAACTCCTTCTCCCTGGTACAGAATTGATAGTCTTGGAGAAAACTCGCTCTTCCTTGGACAAAACTATCCAATGATGGTGAAAGGCGATCCAACTGATGTTGACACAATGTTACTACCATTTATGAGAAGCAACTGTGTCTATACCTCAGACATTTGGGTGGTTCCCTACCCTGGTACTAATATAGTAGGCCGCTTCAGCCTGGATGATCAGCCCTGCATTGGTCCCCAGATCGACAATGGATGGCCCGTCCCAGAGAATTACTTGTGGTTCAAAGCAAGCGTTTCCAACGTCGAGGAATGGTTGAGTTGAAGTTCATTTTATTGCTTGTTACTTGTTGTGTGGTGAAAACTTTAGTATTTATAATGTATCCTCGCTGTCAATGTGGGTTGATGACCTGTTGTATGTAATAAAATGATATGCCTGTGATAAACTTACTAAATTTATGAATGGCTTTCGAGTTGCTTCTGTGAGTGAGTGGTGCGACGAGGCAAAAAATACATTTTCCGAATACATAATTGTACGTGCATTGCAACAGGTTATCAGATGAGGCCAATCAACAATAGTAGTACAGTATTTGTACTAGCTTCACATGCTTCGCGCGTCGTGCAGGTGTTTTTACTGTAGCCATACTGTACTACGTAACCAGCACCTCGAATCCTCGATACTAGTAGTACTATATACTAGTAAGTAGTAGGAGTAGTAGGGTGGCATGGGTCAGAACAACCATTCACGTCCAGGAGTACGGCACACGCCACCAGCACGACTTCCATCTGACACCATCTTTCTTGGAGTCCGTGCTAGAGCAATCTCTTCAACCTCATTGTTTCTCTAACTCAGCCATCACGCGCCGGGCGAGGTGGGGGTTTGCCGATAGTCGGTTTCCTTAACTGCGGTCCCACTTGTAAGGCCAATTGCAACGCACGACCCCAAACGGACCTCCTTTTTGCACGAACTCCAACGATAATTTTGACTAGAAAAGCAAGACCAAAGAAAACAAGAACCACAACAATACATTTTACTACTCCTGTAAGTTGGATTAGTGCCTTCTCGATGCATTCATTGTTGATCTGCGGAGGCTCGATCTTGCGTGCTTCTTTCTTCTTCGAGTGTAAAGAAGTAGATGTTGCTTCCTCGCATCTAGTCTCATGTCTAGCCTCTATTCTAGTACTCCCTCCGGTCCATTTTTCTCTGCGTCTAAGCAGCAACACGCATACAAAGTAGGAGTATCAACAAGTGCACTAATCTCATCTATAGCCTCTGTGCTAGCTAAAAGTGATAGAACATCTACTAATTGCGCTCTATCAATATATGGATGTACTCTTCTTCCCAATACAAAAACTTGCATCCATTCTACTCCCTTCGTTGCACAATACATGCCTTCTATTTGTCAAAATATATATGTATCTAGACATGTTTTAGTATATAGGCACATCCATTTTTGGACAAATGGAAGTCAAGTATTTTGGAACGGAGGGAGTACACAATAAAAATTTTAAGTTAGCACAACTAGTCTAATCCGAGAGCATAACCGAAGATTTGGTCGGGTTCTTCCTCCTTTTGCCGACACGTGGGACATCCAGCATCCAGGTCGTGTCATGAAAGAAAATAGAGTGGTAGTTGAAGCCACGAGATGTGCATCTTGGGTTAAACTGTAAATAGAATCTTACTACTCTTGAGTAACTCCAAAAGCGGCCACCGAAGATCTTTCTTGGATTTGTTTTTCATCACCAGCACGTCGAGGTGAAAGATGTGCAGGTTCAGTGGGTCCGCTTGCGTTTTCACTGACATGTGGGACCGAATGTGAGCAAACAGACGATGGGCTCCGCGCGTCAGCTGGCTGGCTGAGAAGAAAGATAGAGGAGTGCTGAGCACGGGCTGCAGGAAATTTGTTCTACGTATTGTACCTCGATATAGGCTCGATATAGTGGGGTGGCATGGGCCATAACTAGCATTCACGTCTAGCAGTACGGCACACGCCACCCACACGAGTCCCATCCGACACCAATTTTCTTGGAGTCCATGCTACATCCATCTCTTCTCCCTCCTGTTTTCTCAGCCATCGCGCGGTGGGCGGGTGGGGGTTTGTCGATAGTCGGTTTGCTCAACTACGGTCCCACTTGTAAGTGAAAATGCAACACCGCACACATTCCCGCTTGAGCGGCGTGCCGGACCAACCGTGTGGGGGTGCGACGCGAACACAGCAGGCTTTTCCTTTTGAGCTCGTAACTTATAAATTTTGGTTCTACTCCATGGCATGATCGATAGATAGAAAATAACGATTTTGCCTAGAGTAATGAGAAGTTTGGTTCTGGCGCCGTTCATGCATGGAGTACGTACGAATATTATGAAGTTGACGCAAAAGGTAAGATAATTACTGTAGTATCATATACTACTACATGGATTTGATGAAAAGATAAAAATACATACGGATCCATAAACGACATCCTCACGCCCTAGTGCACCGGGTCACCACGTGTGAGGAGCAGCAGCGTTGGCGGCGAGCTCAACGTGCTTCTGAACAGTGCCGTCCAAGGTTGCCCTGCGGTCCAAGAAGGCCAGCATCCTATCGTCCTCCTCTTGCATGCGCGTAGACGTGGGTGATTATGTCGATGGTGTCTTGCTGCGCCAGGCGCTGCGCGGCGAGCATGACCTCGAGGTGGACATTCTCTGGCGCAACAGCGGGAAGTCGCAGGGCCACCAGTGCGTCGAAGAGGTTTTCACCATAGTGTCCATTGAGGGTGGCGGGCATCGCAGAGCCTGGGCGCGTCGGCTGGAGGCTTATGTCTAAGTCGTCCGCGAGCTTCTTGATGATGGTGAACTTGTCAAGGAGACCGAAGAGGACCTCGTCGAACAAGGAGACGAAGCTGTCGTCCAAGCGGCCCCTCGCCCAGCCGGCCTCAAGCAATACTACCTGGAGACGTTCCTCGTTGCCGGGCCGCAGGCCGGCATCATGGACCATCTGGCACAGCCGGCTGATGCTCGCGCTCATCGCCTCCATGGGTCTAGCTTAGCTTCTACTACCTCTGTCCTGGTTTATTGGTCCCCATTGTAATCCGTGTCAAATTTTGACCACACATTTAACTAACAAAATGTTTAGGCATGTTACTAAAAATTATATCACTGAAAACTATGTTCAAATACGAATCCAAAAATATAATTTTTGTTAACATCCATCAACATTTTGTTAGTTAATCTTTGGTCAAAATTTAGCACAAATTACAAAGGAGACTAATAAACCAGGACGGAGGTAGTAGTAGTCAACTAATCTTGCGATTCGAGTGATCACTCTTGACCTTGGTTAGCGTGCGTAGGTGCGTAGGATTTCGTACTACTCCTCGGCCCTCTACTGCACCTGCCTTTGGCTGTATGATAGGTTGGCCAGCCACCCCCTGGGCCCACGTGTCATTCACCCAAAGGCAGTTGCCATAAGTCAATGAAGTTGCGCCCCCCTCCGTGCCGGTGCAGTATAGTCATCTCATCGGACCTCTAGTTGGGGCCAAACGAGAGAAGTTTGATGTTTACTAGTTTATTGGTCCCCTTTGCATTTTGTGCCAAGTTTTGACCTTTGATTTAACTAATAAAATGTTAATGCATGTAAACAAAAATGTTGTGTAAGTCACATTACGAAAACCAAATAATCCCAAAACACTTAGGCATGGTGCATCAACTCCCTCCTTGTTTCTTATTTCGTGACATATCAACCAATGAGAGATGTGGGCCGTGCATGCTTTCAATGACTTGAGACTACCAAACATGACATGCAGTGTTTATTTCATTGCATGTAATCCTATTAAGACTCTAGTTAGCAAGAAAACATTAAGTTCTCTCGCCGATAGGAATAAAACACCATGTATTTATTTACAGAGGGAGTAGTACATTTTTTGTGACATGCATTACTAGACTAATCAAATACTAAAATCCAGATGGACGTGGTAGTACTCCTAAATCCAGACGGTGGTGCTACTAGTATTAGTAGTACTACTACCAATGTAGTACTCCTAGGAGTACTAGCACTGTACTACCCGTTGGTCAAATTATTACGTGCTGCTCCTCACAGTGAAGTGACAAGACCCTGCGCCGGAGATGACACCTGAGTATAGGCGCCGTGTTCGGCATACCATAGTCAGCATCACCGTCTGCAGTCACTATCATCATGGCTGTAGAGCTAGCCTGCTTACAACTAGCCCTATTCGACATACTTTCCCGTGCGTAGATGCCCGTGCATTGCACGGAACACCAAGATTGGGGGTGGACGGCTCCGGCAGCGGCCATCGCAGCAGATTTTTTCCACGGCCTTCTAGATGTGGTGGGGAGGAGATAAGGCTGATTGTGAGAGACAAGGAGTTGTTTGTAAATAGGGAACAAGTGCGGGCATCTTTTTGCAAAAATGGAGAAGCTTGGTTTGTATGCGTCAGATCTAGATCCGACGGCTATTGGTGAAAGATGGGAGGCACAACATCATCACCAACTCAGGACCTGTTTGATTCGCAGGATTTTGAAAACGCAGGAATAGGACACGGCAATATTACAAGTTTCAAACTGATATTACAAATGTTAGGAGTAATGCTGCACCTAGGAAGAGGGAATTACTAGGAAGTTCACGTAAGAACTTTTGTTACTTTAGGTGGATGCAGCGTTATCGTACAAACTAAAATCCACCGCCCTGACAAGTCACTAATGGGCAAATAAGTTTTCGAGTCTCTGGACACTTGATGTTTCAAAAACAAATTCAGCTTCTGCGGAGACTTTGTCATTTAGTCTTAGACGCTTGCGGTGATCATCACGCCATTCATTGTTGCGCCAGAGAACGCCAAACCTCATTACCTTGAGCACACTTGCCTCCAGAACAAAGAACCTGGCCAATTTAATCTCAGATGTGCTGCCTCGGTAGTCGATCGAATAAATTTCTGTAAGATGGAGATCAAGGCATTCGATGAGATTGTTATAGTGCAGCACATTTTTCACTTTCGGGTCTTTTTTTATCTGCAAAAGAAGAGAACATATTAGAGCAGCCGACTGCATAAGATTGTTGTGTCATCAAGAGGTACCAATATCATTCTCTCATACGATAGGGTTGGCTGGCTAGTGATATTTTTTCACTCTCTCTCTCTCTCCCTCTCTCTCTCTCTGTTTCTGTTTCCTCTCATTTAACTAGGAGCACGTCAAGAGCTTGGGCATTTGTTGCCTTCCACTATGTGGCCGATGCCATATTTCGCAAAAGTATGCCACATAATACACATCGATGTCAAATCAAAAGATTTTGGCACCGCTCTCGCGATGTGAGAGAGTTGGCCCCGTTGTGCACACAGACCCACAGGTATAAAATATCAATAAAACCAACTACACCAGCCTCTCACTCTCCCAAACAAGTATTTTTTTATTGCCTCGGTCCTCTCTCTCTCTCTCTCTCCCATGCAGTGTTTTTTCATTGCGTGAGTTAATTTGGCACCGGAGCAAAGTAGGTGATCCAGATTGGGGCACCAGGTGAGCAATGGAGGGGCATCGATGCCAAATGCATCACAAGTGAATTTGGCACATGTTTTGGCCTACATAGCCCACTTTTGTACTCCCTCCGTCCCAAAATTCTTGTCTTACATTTGTTTAGATACGGATGTATCTAGTAGATACATCCGTATCTAAACAAATGTAAGACAAGAATTTTGGGATGGAGGGAATACTACCTTGTATTTAGTATAGAATTTTGACCATAGATTTACCTAAGAAAATGCCAATGCATGTCACTAAAAATTACACCATTTGAAATTATGTTCAAATACGAATCCAACGATGTAGTTCTTAGTGACATGCATTAACATTTTTTCAGTTAAATCTATGGTCAAATTTTGATACTACAAAATTGGAAGAGTAAACCAGGACGGAGGTAGTACTTGCCCTTAGGGTAACCATAGAGTTACTGGAGTAGTCTAAGTTACTTTCCACTATGACTAGCCTAGGCTACTATAGTATTACAGCATAAAAATGATGCAGGTGATCACGTGAGAAAAAATACTAAAAACATTTCTTTCGGTGCAGTGCGTAAATGTAGTTTTGAACACTACACTTGTCATCGTAATTTGGGAAAATTACGAAAAAATTGAGCTATGTTGTGATTACCGTTTACTAATAGGAAAGAAGTTTCACCTCGATGAGTAGCTTCTCCGTGCATGGAAAGCATGTAAGGAATCCAACAACTTGATCCGGATTGGGGCCGATAGATTTTAGTGCTAAGATCTTCACTGTGCGCATGGACTGGGTCAAGCTTGTGGGAATCATTTTCTGGAAGACGGTCGTAAATACATCAAGAAGAAATTTAAAAATATGAATTTCAAGAAGACGGAGAAGAAGATGAGTGCTATACCTGAACGATTACGGATCCAATAAAGAGTTCGGAGAATTTGGCAGACGAGTACACCAACGCTGTCAATTTCGGCGCGTCAATGACCCTGATTTTTGTTGGACCTTCTAGATCCGATACAAGCAATCTCTCAAGGAAAGGCGCATTCTGAATGACCATAACGTGGAACAACTGGAGTGATCTCTTCCCAATTGATGTCTTGTTGCGGGGCCAGCAAGACACATAAATCCATCGGAGATTCGTCGAGGCGATGTGGAGGCTAATGAACCCGTGTATCTGCTCAAGAGGAAGGTACTCGAGCGCAGTACACCTACGGAGCAGGTGCTCCATGGCCTTCTTCAAGATGACAATGTCGAAGAGGTCGAGCTGCTTGAGTTGAGGGAGAAGAAGGGCGGGCGCGGCATTAGTCTGGGGAAGATAGCAGGAGCTGAAGCTGGCGCGGCGCAGCGTTGGCGTGAGGCGGAGCGCGGACGGTGGCAGAGAGCAACATCGTCCAGCTTCAAAGCTGAGCTCCTCGAGCTGATCTAGGGCGGTGGATAGGAACAACTCGTCGAACTTGGGTTGGACCTTGCAGTTGGTACTGAACATGCGGATGTTAAGGCGTTTGGCTAGCCCAGGGTGCGGTGAAAGGATCTTGCAGACTGCGGCCATGCGTTTGCAATCCCCGTCGCAGAGGCAGCTGTCAACGGTGAGGTTGAGGGGGACACAGCGCCAGAGGGGGCGCCACCGCCGGGAGAGCAGGGCGGTCCGCACGGCAGATTTGGTGGGGAGGAGGCCGATGATGACGAGCAGCATGTCGTCGGGGAGGCTGTTGATGAAGTCCAGGCTCGCCGGATGCGGTTTTGACTCGAGCAGCCTCCGCTTGTTGGCTGCCCTGCCGTCCATCTCAACCGGCGGCGACGTCGGTGTACACGTGTGCTGGTGTGTGTTGTGTGCTGGGTGTGCGCGAGTGCGTCCTTCTGTGCATGCCTCCGCGCAGTGGTGAATTGTGCGCGAGTGCATCCCTTCGCGCGCAAGAAGTTTGTCCTCAATGCGCCCTCAATTTACTAGCATGCGGGGTGCTACCCCGAGTGGTTTCAACTTTGTTTCCTTCACCGCGTGTCAGATGGGCCTCTAGTTTACTTATTTTCACCCACTGCCACATGGGCCAGCACACCAAGATACAGAACACAAGCTGACAACACATCATGTGGATTGGTTGACCGGTTAACTAAACAATATACAGAGTTATACGCTGACACAGTGAGTGTATAATCCGTCGGTATAGAGAGTTCGGGTGAGAGGGGAGGCCCGTGAGAGATAGCAGAGAGAGAGAGAGAAAGAGCTACTCCCTCCGTTCGATAATGTAGTTACAACATTTTTTAAAAGTCAAACTTTTGAAACTTTGACCAAGTTTATAAAGAAATTACTTATATCTGCAATACCAAAGATAAATGATAGTATGAAGTAAGTACATGTTGTGATGAATCTAATGATCGTTCCAGATGTAAATGTTTTTCTCCACATATGCCTAGTCAAACTTTTCTGAGGTTTGACTTTTCAAAACATCCATATGCTTATGGACGTGACAGAGTCCCTGACGAGAGAGAGAGAGAGAGAGAGTGAGTGAAAAAAGTGTGTGTGCGTGTGTGAAAGAGACATGGACAACACACGATAAAAGTGGAGAAAAAGCATGCGTGTCTTATGCAAACATATCACACATGCATCTTTGACAACGGAGGCAAGGTGAGGAGATAGTGTGTGGTTGTTTGGAACCGAGAGAGGAAGACCCCTAGCATGTGGCCAAGAGGGGTCTGACAAACAAGGGAGAGAGGTTGAGAGAGATGTACGGAGAAAATGCAGACATGGGGAGGAGAGAGTGTATGTTTGTCATAGAGAGATCCCCTGGAGATTGTGATGGGACTACATGGGTGGGATATCGAGTGACAAGGTGTGTGTGCGATAGAAGATGCCCCGAGAGATATCGAGATAGACGTATGGACGGAAGGAGACAATACGTGTGTTCCTGATGGCTAGTAATAGATAGTCATACTTAGGAGGGGGGAGTGCTTGCGCCTATGGCCCTGTTTGGATACTCTAACTCAGTTAGAGGTTAGAGTTAGATTCTAACCCTGAACTAACTCTAAGTAAAGAGGTGTTTGGATGGCAGGGTTAGATGGAGCGCGGATACAGCGAGGCACCTTCACGGGCGGTGCGAGAGGGAGGGAGGGAGAGGACGAGAAGCTTCGAGGAAGTGGGGAGGGATCTGTCGCGGGGAGAGCGAGAGAAAAAAGTGTTTATTAGTGGTCCCAAGAAGAACTAACCCAAATAAGCACCTCTTGGATGGGTTAGTTTTTTTTGGATGGGTTAGATGCATCTAACCTAAACTAACCCTCCTGTTTGGATCTTTTTGGGTTAGTTGACTCCAAACTAACCCAAACTAACTCTAACCCATGGATCCAAACGGAGCCTATGATGGAGTGAGGGATTATGGTACTTAGGGGGGTGCGTGTCACATGGAGAGAGAACAAGGGCGGAGAGTGTTGGATGGGTCTATATGTATAGCGCGAGCGAGACATGTGTATGTGTGAACCAGGGAGATATAAGGCCTGTTTGGCTTGCGTCGTGAGCATCTTTTGCGTGGCCTGGGGTTGTGGCTGGATTTCATGCACGCTTGTTTGGTTGCTACCCTGTGAAAAAGAAAGCCCGCCTGGGCTGGGTTCCCTTGCACTTTAATTAGCCTGGCTGAACTCGAGACACTGCAAGTAGCCTGGCCCAAGCGACCGATTTTGAACGCCTGGCCATGCCTGGTCGTGCGGCCACGAGGCTAACAGCAACATGGATGGATATTAGCATTAAATAATTGATGCATGGATTGATTGATGGGACATTGATGCTTTGCCTGGCCCAGGCATGAACCAAACGCTTCAGCACCACACAAGCCTGGCCAGGCAGAAATATTTTACATCTCACGTCCACACCAGGCAGTACCGACCATCAAGGCATGAGGGTCAGGTCACGAACCAAACTGACCAATAAAGTTTGAGAGAGATTGAGGAGCCCCGATAAGGCTGAGTGGTGCGTCAGATAGCTGAGAGGGGGAAAGAGATATTCCATCCGCTCGATAATGCAGTGCATGTAAATTTTTTAAAAGTCAAACTTTGGAAACTTTGATCAGGTTTATACAAATGTTATTTATATCTACAATACCAAAGATACATCATACAAAACTACATCTCATGGTGAATCTAATGGTATATGTTTGTCGTACTAGATGTAATTCTTTTTCTCCACGTACATGGTCAAACTTTGTGATGTTTGACTTCTCAATAAATCAATGTGTTATGGACGGAGGTGAGTGCCTCAGTCGAGACAGATCAAGTGTGTGTGAAGGAGAATGAGTAAGTGTGCAAAAAGAGTATGTGTGTGAAAGAGAAAGTGACAACAAACGATAAATTAGAGAGAGTGTGTGTTTTTTCGTTGCTTATGCGAACATATCACGCACACATCTCCGAGATGGAAAAGCGAGGCGAGGAGATACATGAAGATAGCTAGTGTGTGATTGTTTGCAACGGAGAGAGACACCCCTGTAGCACATGTCCAATAGAGGTCTGGCCAACAAGGAAAAAAGGTCGAGAGGGACACATGGATGGCATGGACGCATGGGGAGGGAGAGAGGGTGTGTTTGTGATAGAGAGATCCCCTCGAGATCGTGAGGGGAATATATGGGTGGGAGATCGAGGGAGTGCGTGCGCGATAGAAAGATGCCCCGAGAGAAATCGAGATAGACCATGCACATGTTTGTGATGGAGACTGAGATTAGCTAGTCATATACATATAGGGGGACTACATGTGCCTACAATTGAGTGAGAGACCATCATACTTGGCTAGCTGGGCATGAGACTATGTGTGTGTGTGCGTGTGAGATGGAGAGAGAACGATGGAGAGAAATAGAGTTTTAGATGGGCCTATCGAGTGCGAGTGAGATATGCATGTGTATGTGTGACCCAGATGGATGGAGAGTTTGAGAGAGGGGGGAAGAGCTCCGAGACGACATAGTGGTGCATGAGAGAGTTACGGGCAAAGAGCCAAGGAATTTGTGTGCGTACGATGAGTGCACCCAAGATATCTAGCTTGGACTAGCTAGAGTATCATACATAGTGTGCGAGAGAGACCTATAGATGGTGTATATATGAATGTGAACTAGAAAGACCACACACACACACACACACACAGAGAGAGAGAGAGAGAGAAAGGGAGAGGGACCAACAAGGTTTTTGTGTCAGATGCGTGCGACAGAATTGAAGATTGTCGGCGAGAGAGTGAGAGAGAGAGAGAGAGAGAGAGAGAGAACAGGAGTCCGGTAGAGGGGGAGGTCGCGTTTTATGCATCAAAGACTGATATAAACCATGTTTCGATATAAACTTGCATTCAAATATTTAAATTGGAGAACATGTTGTCTGCAATCCACAGATGAACGGATATATGCGTATATCAAACAAGTTCAATAATTTGACTTTCAACATGTTCATGGAGTACTATAATACTGTACAACATGCTACTCGATTGAGGTGTTCAATTTTGGATTTAGTTCACTATTTTGACCTACTGAACGAGCTAGTTCATTGAATCAAGATATTTCATTTTGGGTTTGATTCGCGTTTTTGAGTGGGTCAACTATTTGTCATATAGCAAATCGCTAGCAACGAGCATGTAAAAACACATTACTCCCGAGCATCATCTCTCCATCTAAAAAAGAAGTGGCAAGCTAATATTTCAAAATTTGATTCGAATCGACTTGGTAAGGTAGACGTGGATCCTCGTTCTCCCAAAATTTGAACGAACCTTTAAACATCCTCTCTGCTCGGTGGAATTCGCCCGAGCAAATAAATGGGAGACGCGAAATTACCTTCCTATGTGGGACACGCATCAATTGGCCCGTTGTATATCGAGGGTAGATTCGTAACTTCATCCAAGCGCGCCTTCTCCTCGGCCGAAATGACATGTGCCGAATAATTCATAAACCATGGTCGGCAAAACACGCTCTCCTCGCCCGAAATAGCTCGTGCCCACTATTTCAAAACACGATCTCCTCGCCCGAATTCGCTTGCGCCCACTATAGTTCAAAACACGCCCTCCTCGCCCAAAATCGCTCCCGTCCACTATTTGGGGTGAAGCAAAGTTACTCTACTATCCCCGACCCTCAGTACACAGACCCAAGCCGAGAAGCCTATAGGCAAGGGTAGAACTGTAACTCCCCCTCACATTTCAGACAAACGCGTC
>NC_057801.1:314752575-314896627 GCF_018294505.1 Triticum aestivum
ATACCTCGTGGGCACCAGGTCAGCTTCTCCCCGGGAAGCTCCCTTCTCCGGAGCCGCAAAACCTCAGCCCCACCTCCATGGCGCCCCCCACGGCACCAATTTCACAGCCGCCCTCCTCCCTAATGCCGGAGACGCTGTCCAATTGCCGCCGTGCACTAGGCCGTGTGCCTCTTACTCCGTGCTACTGCTGCTGCCTCGACGACGGCCGCGTGAACCATACCAGAGCCGATTCACCCCCGCCGTTGTTCACGGCACCGGAGCGGCTCCAACTTCGGATCCGTCCAGAGACCTGGCGCTGCTTCCGCGTAGCCGTCGACTGTGGCGACATCGCTCTTTCCCTGCCGCCGGTCGCCACTGCAACCACGCCGGCCTCACTGACTCGGCAGCTGGACCTGCCTACTTCACCATGCCGCCAGATAGGTCGCACCCTCATCTGAAATCACTTTATTTAGGTGTCAGTTGTCTGAATTTTTATTCTGGGCCAATCGATTCCCAATGGGAAGCAGCACCCCTCGAGGCGGCGGAGCTCCTAGGCTACCGGTTGGCTGGTGTCTAACGTAAGGGTGCGGGACCACAAGTTTGCCGCGGAAGCAGCGCTTAGATGGCTATCTTTTAGAGTTGCGTGGGTTGAAGGTACTGCCGCCGCCGGATCTGGATGACGGGGAGTCTTTGTGGATTGGCCCGGGGGTGGCGCAACCACGGATTGCGGTGGGGAGGGGAGCGGGGTTTTGGCCGGGGCCATGGACGGCGGAGGCAGGCTGCTCTGCCGTTGGTCGCTGGCTCTTCGGGGAAGATTCCGAACAGTGTCAGCCGGGAGGCACAAGACGGCCATCAAGCCATCTGGCGTAGATCGGACAGTACCAAAATAAAATAAAATCGTGTGACCCCAATTTAGTCTTCAGTCAACACACGTGTGACCACTCTCGTACCTTGTTGTTGATCTCTTAGTGTATTTCTTCGGATCAAAGAGATATGTCGTTCTTAACATTATGTGTTATCTGCATCTTCAGACACACCATCTTCCGACTCACCACAGCTGCTCCAACAAGGGAAGCATACACCAGAAGGGAGCTACAGTCCCCACTCAACAGTTCCCTGCATCGAATGCGCGTGCCCGACATGGACAGCCACAACAACTGCAGGGCCATCGACAAGTCAGCACATGATGCTCACTCCTATGGATGGCAGCCAGATAGGTTGTACCCTCACTTACTTGTGTGCAACATTTATGGCTTTGTTATTCATCTAAGCATGGAAAATAGATCATCACATTTCACTCTATATTCATGCTGATCTCTTACGGGTCTTGTTCAGGAGTTCACGCTGTTCCATAGTTCAGCTAAGATACTTGTTCTTTAGGTAACATTGTTCCATAGTTATCATCCATCAGCCAATGCTATCCCACAGGCTAGTGATTATAGTATTATACCACTTCTAGTATTACCTATGTTGTTCTTTAATACTTTTGTGTGCCATCTAGTTAATCTCGAGTACAAACGATACATATTCTGTAGCTTTCATCTGTGTTCTCCCTTTAGTTTATGAGACCTATTGCTACTAGTTAACCCCAGTCCTAGTATTTATGTCGTCTTCTACAGGCACCCATTTACATAAATCTAACTACTAGTTGTCTTCCATGCATGTCAGATATAATTGCACACGCTGATATATCCACAAGAACCTCACGGAGCAATGTAAAGGCCAATAAACTTGATGTCAATGATACCCAATATGATGGAACATGTAAAGGTAGTTCTTCAGAAGACTTGCAGAAAGATGATGAATCCTCTTCACCCCACAAGGTCCTTGCTCTAACTTGGCATGTGATATGGGTACAACATGCATATAATGTCCTGGAGTGTATCTACTCTGTTGCAATGCCATGTGCTTAGCATGCTGATCATGCATGTAAATATGTCATGCCTTGCTGTTTTTCAGTACCTATTCCATTCATGATAACATGTTTTCAAATTAAAGTACTGTCATTCTACTCTATCGCAATGCCATCTGCTTAATTTGGACATCATGCTTCTAAATATCTTATGCATTGTTATTCATCGGTATGTACTTCATCTGTCTGCCATACCATGTTTTTTGCCATTGAAGTGTTGTTCTAGTGCTCTGTTGCAATGCCATCTTATTTTCCCATTCATACACGTGTATGTTGCCTTAGTTATTTCTGTATGTATTCCGCTAGCATATAGTTTTACATTCAACTAGTTTTTTTTGCTGTGTTGTCCTGTCGTATCCCTAGCTCTTACACCATACTCCCTCCGTCCGGATTACTTGTTGCCGAAATGGATAAAAAATGATGTATCTAGAACTAAAATATGCCTAGACCCATCCATTTTTTCCGGATGGAGGGAATACATGTCAATATGTCATGCCTTTCTATTCTTCAGTACATATTCCATCTCTCTGTTGTCGCATGTTTTATAATTAAAGCACCATTCTTCTATACAAGGCATGCAAGGGGAAGACGACTATGTTAGAATCTGAAGGGTTACAAACAAGGCCTTTGCAAAAGATCCAAACGCCAGGAGATAATAAACCAACTCCAGTTTTTATAGATACTGCTCCAGCACAGAGAAACCCAACTCCTACTGATAATAAGCAGATTCTAGTGGCCAAAGACCTAGTCCGCTCCAGTCGAGCAAAAATATGTCAACTCAATTCTAACAAGCGTGTGCGTATCCTTGCATCATGAAATTTTATAGCATGTTGATCATATTTTCTACATGTTTCTTACCCATCTCTCTTTTAGAAAATAAGCTTAACCGGTCGAAGAATTTCTGCAATGGTATCATTTATGAGGAAAGATTCTTGCAGGAATTCTCTGTGCTCCAATGTAGGTGTAAGTAGCTGTTGTATATCACTATATTTTTACATCAGCATGTATTTTGTTAATCGGCGTGAATCCAACCTTTATCTGATCTAAACTTAGTTGTAGCAAAATGTATGATTAAAGGCCACAATGTTGATTTTTGTAAGGAAAACTGCCTGGTAGTTTTGCATCCTGAGCTGCATGAGTGTACTATCTCATATCAGTGGGTTTGAATACTTTGGTTCTGCAGTGGGTTTTTTAGTTTTTTTACTGTGTTGTCCTGTCGTATCCCTAGCTCTTACATCATACTCCCTCCGTCCGGATTAAATGTCATAAAAATGGATAAAACTGGATGTATCTAGAACTGAAATACGCCTAGACCCGTCCATTTATTTCCGTATGGAGGGAATACATGTCAATATGTCATGCCTTTCTATTCTTCAGTACCTATTCCATCTCTGTTGTAGCATGTTTTATAACTGAATCACCATTCTTCTATATAAGGCATGCAAGGGGAAGACGGCTCTGTTAGAATCTGAAGGGTTACAAACCAGGTCTTTGCAAAAGATCCAAACGCCAGGAGATAATAAACCAACTCCATTTTTCATAGATACTGCTCCAGCACAGAGAAACCCAACTCCCACTGATAATAAGCAGATTCCAGTGGCCAAAGAACTAGTCCTCTCCAGTCCAGCAAAAGAATGTCAACTCCATTCTAAGAAGCGTGTGCGTATCCTTGCATCATGAAATTTTATAGCATTCTGATCATATTTTCTACATGTTTTTTACCCATCTCTCTTTTAGAAAATAAGGTTAAACGATAGAAGACTTCCTCCATTGGGATCGTATTCGAGGAAAATATCTTGCGGGAATTCTCTGTGCTCCAATGCTGATGTAAGTACCTGTTGTATATCACTATATTTTTACATCAACATGTATTTTGTTAATCGGCGTGAATCTAACCTTTATTTGATCTAAAATTAGTTGTAGCAAAATGTTAAAGGCGCTAATGTTGATTTTTGTAAGGAAAACTGCCTGGTAGTTTTGCATACTGAGCTGCATGAATGTACTATCTCATATCACGCACATTACTGAATTGTAGTGCTTCTCTGGTTGCCCATTCATTCATTGTGTCAATGTTGCTTTCATACTACCTTACCTGGCTGATGATAGCTGTGCCATATTGTGTTAATTTGGTGTAGGCTACTTGCCCAAACGTTCGTTTTGTCAATGTTGCTTTCCTATTATCTGACTTGGCCAATGATAGCAATGCTAGTGTGTTAATTTTGTGCAGGCTACTGAAGATAAGAAGACAAACTCTGAAAACAGCAAGGCAACCCCATTGTTTCTTTCCAGTAAATCTAGGCCAGGTAATATGGCAATAACTCATGATTAATCTGTGTGGTTCCCATCCTAATTTATGTTATGATGAAGTGGTCGAGACACTCTCCACTATCAATAATACAAGCCTGCCAAAATCGCCATCTAAATCTGTTCAGTATCCTCTGTCTCGAATGCAACGGAATAAATGTATGGTTGTGAACCAATTAATGGCTGAAGCAATGATGGAAATGGTGGATGAATCAGAGGTGCAGAGTCGTGCGACACAACAACTGATCAATGTTTTCAGAGACAGTGTAGCAAAGCAGAAAGAACTTGCCCACATGCTTATGGGCATCATCTGTGCTGAGGTTGCAAATTGTGACATTGTAGATGGTTAGGTTCTGCTCATTTATTTGCACTGGCATCAATCTTTGATTGCCCAGTGGATGTAATTTCCTGTAATATATGTTGGATGTGCAACGTTATTCCCTGTATGTCGTACCTTTGCGTGATCGGTTTTGGTCCTGTGCATAATTGCTCGTCGTAATGGGCTCAAATTATCTAATTTGGCCTAAAGACATGTACGAACTTTAGTGGGCCCATTAAGTTAATGGGCCGTTATTAGGCCGAAAGTTAATGGTCGGCCCTCTTACCTCCCGGGTCGTTAACAGGCCGACATCGAAGCGGGCAACAGGTGGCCCCAATTTATTTCACGGGCCGTTAACAGGTCGTTACTAAGTTTGGGCTACATATGGCCCAACTATACTGTAGGCCTTTAGCTGGCCGAAAGAGACAGCGGGCTTGTACTGGACCATGAAGACCATGGGCCGCTAAGAGGCCGAAAGTCAGGTCGTATTGTAAATGGCCCAACTGTGTTGTGGGCCTTTAGCAGGCTAAAAGAGAAACCGGGTTGGTATTGGACCATGAAGGGCATGGGCCGTTAAAAGGCCAAAACTAATGTCCGACTACAAATGGCCCAACTCATTTATGGTCCGTTAATAGGCCGAAAGGCACACAGGGCCGGGAATTGGCCCAACACTTAAATGGGTCGCTAAAAGGCTAAAACTCAGGTCCGGCTACAAATGGCCCAATTGATTTATTGGCCGTCAACAGGATGAAAGTGACACTGGGCCAGAAAATTGGCCCAACACTTAAATGGGCCGCTAAAGGCTGAAACTCATGTCCGACAACAAATGGCCCATCAGATTTATGGGCCATCAACAGGCTGAAAGACACGCCGGGTCGGAAACTAGCCCAACATTTAAATGGGTCGCTAAAAGGCCGAAAGATGTACATCCTGAAAATTGGCCCATCCATTAAACGGGCCGTTAACAGGCCGAAATCTCATTGGGCCGATATTGAGCCCAGATATATAGCGGGCTGTTAACGGGCTCGAACTGGCGATGGGCTGCAATGGTGTCAAATCTTTAAAGGGCCGTTGAGGGCCGAATTGGCTCATCTCGTATAGGTCATGGGCTTAAATGGACCTGACACAAGTAGGCCTTATATGGATTGGCCTGCTAATTTTTACTGGGCCGGCCTTTTCACAGGAATGGGCCTCTGTTGGGCCGTGCCACGTGTCGACGTACCATAGGCGTCTTCCGTCCAATGAGTGGATGACATTTGTCCCAATGGTGAGCCCACACGTGTTTCCTCCAGCCAATGATGATTTTACACGTGGAAAATCCCCATTGGTCGGGGCTGTTAACGGGTTATCGGATCCAAAACCCGACCCGGTAGCTTAACGGCGTTCCGTTATGGTGGATGCCACGTGTCGGTCACCCTTGACGAAAGCACTTCTGTGACGCGTGATTTATCGTCACGGAAGTGGACACTTCCGTGATGATAATTTTGGTAATGTGAAAGTGCTAGTTATCGACTAGAGGGGGGGTGAATAGGCGATTTTTATCAAAGTCTTCAAAACGTGGAAGTTTCGAAGACAAACAATAGAAATGACCTAATTGATATGCAGCGGAAGATAAACTACAACAAGCAAGCCATAGTCAAGTATGCAATAATGTGAAAGTACAAAGACTAATAGCAGCTTGGTAGTAAGGATCAGGATGGAAGATAGTATGAAGCCAATCAACAATCACAGTCAAGCAAGGAAGTCAAACAGATATGACAAACAGGCAATGACTTCACGAAGACAAACTTAAGGTAAAGGGAGTTAGAGGATAGAACCAGTCACTTGTTGAAGACACAGGATTTGTTGGACCAGTTCCAGTTGCTGTGGCAACTGTACATCTGGTTAGGGAGGCTGAGATTCAACTCAGAAGACCGCGTCTTCACCTTATTCCCCTTGAGCTAAGGACACACAGTTCTCACCCAATCACTCTGGTAAGTCTTCAAGGTAGACTTCCGAACCTTCACAGACTTCGTTCGACGGCGATCCACAATGACTCTTGGATGCTCAGAACGCGATGCCTAACCGGCTGGAGGATACACAGTCCTCAAGTGTAATAAGTCTTCAGGTCACACAGACAGAAAGACTTCAGTGATGCCTAACACTCTTTGGCTCTGGGTGTTTGGGCTTTGTCCTCGCAAGGATTTCTCTCTCTCAAAGGCTTCGAGGTGGATTGCTCTCAAACGACAAAAGCCGTAAACTAACTCTGAGCAGCCCCCAATTTATGGTGTAGTGGGTGGGCTATTTATAGCCACAAGGCAACCCGACCTGATATGTCCGAAATGACCCTAGGTCACTAAGGAACTGACACGTGTTCCAACGGTCACATTTCAAACACACACAGCAACTTTACTTGGGCTACAAGCAAAGCTGACTCATCCAGCTCTGGATAAGATTTGCTCTCATTGTCTTCACTCGAAGACATAGGATTTGGGTTGAGCATCACTTCAGTCAATTTGACTTTGTTCACTTGGACCCCACTTAACAGTACGGTGGTTCCTATGACTCAACAAAGAAGAAAAGGAAACAACGAAACAACACAGTCTTCGCGCTCCATAGTCTTCACTCATTGTCTTCTCATGTCATAGTCTTCAATGTGAATATCTTCACATACCACCATTGTCGTCAATGTCTTCATACATTTTTAGGGGTCATCTCCGGTAGGTAAACCGAATCAATGAGGGACACTACCTGCGTTATCCTGCAATTCTCACAAACGCATTAGTCCCTCAACCAACTTTGTCATCAATACTCCAAAACCAACTAGGGGTGGCACTAGATGCACTTACAATCTCCCCCTTTTTGGTGATTGATGACAAACTGGTTGAAGTTTTCAACGGGAATGAAGTATGTGAAATTGTAAAGGATAGGGAATTGTCTTCATAAGTGGCAAGGGCTCCCCCTGAAGATGTGCATATAAGTAATTTGCTTTTGGAATGCAAATGCACATGGCAGGTTGTACTTGTGGAGATCCTCTTCAACTTATGAAGATAATTCATCATGCATGAAATGATATAACTAAAAGAACGACATGAATAATGAAAAATGGACGTCTGCAGAATGATCTAAGTGCGGAATGATCTAAGTGCGGAAGTTATCATCGCACATGAAAAAGCAAATAAGTAGCAGACGACCATCGAGTTTAAGTGTTACAACTCAATGAACGAAATGTATCAAAGCAATAGTTGTAACCACTAGGCAAAATATAAAGCAGCCGCCCGTATGAACCCGCTTGAAGACTATCAAACTCATATGCTTCTCCCCCTTTTGTCAGTAATGACCAAAAAGGTTTGAAGACATAGAGCATCTACTCGTCCTCATGAGGAGTAGGTGAAGCAGCAGGGTTGTCATTGTTGGTTGGCGGTGCAGACGAACTTGGTGCAGTGTCGATGCGTGCAGAAGTAGGGGTGGTGAAGTAGCATCGTCTTCATCATCGATCACGTTGGCATTCACAGTTGCCGTGGAGGAAGAATAGTCAGAGTCTTCAAGGGATGGAGTTCGACGTAGGACATCATTCCATGGAGGAGTGGAGTAAAACTTGAATCTTTCAATGTAGCCATCGTCTTGAAGATCTGCTTCAACATTGAGCAATGTCAAACTCTTCCATGATCGCCGACAGGTTTCGTGAGTGACAAAAGCATTCTTGGTGGCAAGATTTCGAATGCGATTTACGTCCACCAAGAGGCTTTGCATCTGTCGCTTGAGCCAAAAGTGATGCTTGTCTTGTTTCTGATGCAGTGCCACAAGAAGTTCTCGGTCATTTAGGACCCGAGAGCGCTTCTTTGGCCTTTGAGCAATTATGCTCTCAGTAGCTTCAGTTGGTGCACGATGAGGCAGACGAGTGTTTCCAGCCATCGGATAGACATGAGTTACAGCTTGGACTCCTTCCTTAGGCTGAGTGAAGCTTTGGTGGTCAGCATTTTTAAGACAAAGAGGCTTCTTGGCAGGCTCAGGGTATATGGCTTCAACTGACATATCAACCTCTGGTAGAAAGATCACATGATTGCGAGCAGAGGGCTGATAGTTGATAGCAGAGTGTAGCTTGATGAGGCGCATGACCCATGGAGCATAGAATTTTAGACCAAAAAGGTCAGATCCAGATGCAGCCAGTTGCCGGAGGAAGAAATCTTGTGCATTGAAGTTGATGCCATTGAGGATGTAAAAGACCAATGTCTTCATGGCTCCTTCAAATTTTGCAGCTGATGAATGCCCTTTGATTGGCCATAGAGTCCGCCTGATGATGTGATATATGGTGCGTGGCAGATACTCAAGGTCGTCAACAAAGAACTCCTTTGGGTATTTAGTGTCATGTGGCAATGGCTTCATCATGCTTAACATCTGGCTCATGTTGGGTTCTGGCTTATGGAAGATGCTTTCGAGTGCATTGCGGTGGTTTTGACAACCAGGTTCGTACAGCTCTCCGGGAGTGGATAACCCTGTAAGCTCAATGATGTCAAGAGCTTTGGCTTCATGATGAACATTTCCTGTCATCCACTCGAGAACCCATGTTTTTGTATCCCTGTTGTAGCCGCGAATGTGGAGGGTAGCATAGAATTGAAGTAGAAGTTCCTCATTCCAATGTTCTTTGTCTATCACAAAGCTGAGCAGACCCGCATCACGAAAGCAGTCAAGTGCTTCTTCTAAGCATGGCAGTCCAGCAATGGCTTCAGTGTCGAGGCGCATATGAGGGAAAATGCGCCCTTGATCATACAGAACGCAGGAGTAATAGCTTCATTGTTGATGACTCCAGAAACGATCAGATGATATTCTTGGCCTTGAGTAGGGGTTCTTTGAGCTGTCAAAGAGGGTGTTGTGGCTTTTGAAGCCATTTGCATTGAAGGACCCTGCAGATGTGGCAGTACCTGGAAACCATGGCAGTCTTGGCTTTGGTTTCTGGACCTGAGGCCTATGCTCAATGTGATAATCAAACTAAGGACCAGAGACATTAGGCGGAGGGACCAGAACGGGCCATCTTACAGTGATTAGCTGGCCATGGTTGTATGCTTGCTCAATTGTATGGGGCCTTGGCGGCGGAACAGGAGCAGTGGCAACAGCAGTGGCTTCAGGCTGCACAACAGAAGCTTCAGGAGTAGTTGCAGCATTGACTTCTGGCATGTTGCTTGGTGCAGGCTCCACATTAGCTTCAGCCATGACTACGTCATTGGCTTCATTTGTTTTGGTGGTGGCAGCCTCAACGTTTTCAACCTCCACTTGTTGAGCTGGAGGGTCTGGCACAGACACGTTCACTTCAGGAACAGCTTCTTCAGTGATGGGGGGAGTAGGGACATGTTCTTCTTGATGTTCGACATCGGCTGATGCAGCCGGATTGTCTTCAGCAGCTTGGGCTTCAGACACGAAGACATTCACAGTTGGAGTGGCTTCTGAAAACACTTGACGTGCAACAGGTTGGTGGTGCACTTCTCCTTCTGGAACGCTCGGAAGAGGGACTTGAGGCCTTGGTCCTTTGCGAAGCCTTTGTAATACAGGCGATGCCTTTGGAGATGGAGTTGGCTGGGCCTCATCCTCTTCAACTTGCACAGATGGTGTGACTTGTTGTTGTTGGGGAGTACTGGGGGAGTCTTGTTGTTGCGGGCGATCAGCCCATGATGCATCCTGAGCAATTGGTGTCAGAGGACGACCAATGCTGATGATTTCGTTGTTCGTGAGAACAGGCGATGATACCACGTTGTGTTCAATCTGAGGAAGAACTTAATCATCTTCAACATTGTCATGGTGAGCAATGTCTTCAGCAGCGATGGGATCAACTGCTGGAATTTCTTCAGCTTCATAAGCCTCTGTGGAAGCAGGCTCATGAACAATCATTCGTCGTTCTTGGTGTTCTGATGCAGGGCGAACCACTGAGATAGGTTCAACAACTAAGGGCTCTGTGGGAGCAGCCCGATTCTTCTTGATCTTGCGCTTCTTCTTGGAGGGAGCAGCATCAGAGGCTTCTGAGGTTTTCCTTTTTCTGGCTTCAGCCTCTACAGCCCTCGTCTTCTTTTGTTCTAAAGCGGTTGACATGGCCTTTGGCTTCGAGCCAGTCATGCTGCTTGGGAAGACTATGCGAGGTTCATCCTGCCTCGAAGGTGCAGGTTGGACAGTTGATAGCTTCTTCTTCTTTGTAGCCATCCTGGGGTCGATGCCAGGACGACCAAGAGCCTTGCGCTTCTCAGCCTCATTGTAGGCTAGCACACACTTGTCAGCCAGATTCTTCATGCGCTCTCGAGAGCCTCGAGCTTCTTCACGCTTCTTTTGAAAGGCTTCTTTGAGCTCGTGCAGCATGATCTTGAAATTTTTGACATCTTGCACGTTGAGCGTGGCCACATGCTTCTTGAACTGAGCCTTTTCATAGTCAATCTTGTGCTTCAGCTCGACGATGCGCTGAGCAATAGCTAGCTCAGAAGCAATAGCGCCATTGAAGGAGATGCTGAGGCCAATGGGAAGTTGCAAATCATCAAATCTGAGATTTAGTGTGTCAAACCACTCATCAATGAAGTTATGGATGATTGCCACATCAAAGAGAGGCAAATTATTGAAGATCTCTGCTTCTTCCTTGCTATTGATCAGTTGCTCAAGGGCATCATCTGCAAGATCGTCATCGCTGGATAGATCAATGTGATCTTCACGCAGAATGGCAGCATGAGTCAATGTCTGATCAGTACTCTTGATGATTTTCTTTTTCTTCTCCGTCTTCTTGGAGATGCGTGAAAGATCTTCAGACTGCACACTGTCTTCAGGAGGTGCAGTGGCCTGTGGCTTCACACGTGAAGCTTTTGGAGGTGCAGCTGATGTTGAAGCCTTAATCTTCTTTAGCTTCTGCGGCTTTGGAGGTGTAGCTGGGGCTTCATCAGTGTCAGCATCATTTTCAGAATGATCCACTTTGGCACCTTGTACCAAGATGTATGAGATGAGGCCATCAAGGTTTGAAAAGGGGCCGATTTCATTTGGTTCTGCATCACGTGAGCCGTCATCTCGGGGAGCAGAGGGACCAGGATTGAAATCTAATCCCCATGACTTCTTGTTTTCCTTTGCTGATGCCTTTGCATGCTAGAAGTTGCGCTTGAAGAGATTATCGTCATGACACCAGAGCAATGATGATGGGTCGGCATTTTCAGGCTGAGGTCCACGGACCATACAAGGATAGAATTCTTGTGCAATAGCTTCAGCTCTGTTCTTGGGGGGAGGCCTCGATAGAGAATATCACCCCAAGAACTTTTGATAGCATTCTTCTTAGCGTACTCCTGGGTCACGAACTTGTACTTGAACCATTGTTCAGCCCAATATCGTCAAATCCATTGGATTCGGGTCTTGCGCTGATTATAATCCTCTTCAGGATCTGTCTTGTAGATTTTTGCGAGGTCATCAGGCAAATCTTTTGATGTTCCCCCTCGACGCTGTCTGCCACCCATCCTCACTGACTTCTCTGCAGCCATGAACTTCAAACTGAATGGCTTCAATATGTTCAAAGGCTTCAAGGGCTATCGCTTGCTGGTCAAATAGGAACTAGCTTCAGGAGAGTTAATGTGTTGCTGTAGGAATTCTGCAAACGAATGCAGACTATGAGAACCAAGGGATTCTCCCACGGACATGTACCTGTGACAGCATTAGAGATGCGAGGGAAGGGGAAGAGGTCATATGCATTCTCAGAAGATTTTGAAGATAAATCAGTTTGAAGACATTGACCTCATGTTGCGAAGACATTCACTTATATGTTGAGAGTTGGTTCCAGATTTGTACGAATCCGTGAATAAGTACATGTGAGGAATCTAACTAGATATGAAGCTTAAGTGAATATACTAGGCAGTATGAGATGCAGACAGAATAGATCTAACATCATATAGGCAGAAACCAATTTTGGTAAATAGGATGAATCATTGAGGATCAAAAAGATGGTAAAAATAGAGTTATATTTACCACACGAAGAACTGCTAGATGGGATGAATAGGAGACGAGCAGTTCAATCCACCGTGCCCTAACTTGGCGACGGAGGACACCTACGGCGGCGGCGGAGAGGACGATGTCCGCGGCCGGCGTGAGGACGGCGTCGGAGAAGTTGCGGCAGCTAAGCGCTTCGTCGCCGGCGTTGTCGCGAGCTAGCGGTGGTGCTAGGGTTTTGACGAGGTGGAGAGGTGGAAGAAGGTTTTCTTGGCCGCAGGGGACACGTATTTATAAGAAGGTGTGCGGCATAGCACAATTACGCAGGTGCCCCTGCCTGTTCACATCTGAGGGACACGTGGCAAGAATGCAACATACTCAGAGTTGTCCCACGTTCCCACGCCCGCCAAGTTTGTCGGATGGTTATTCCGGCTTCTCCGTATTTCAACAATAATGATGAATCATTTAAAAGGACTTGATGTTTGTCTCTGTGTCTTCTGCTGACAAGGATGCAGAGAAGACATTCGACAGTTTCAATAGAATGCATATGATTTGGACAGATAGATTTTGAGATAGTAAGCATAGAGAGATTAGGGTCCGATCACATTCACTTAGTTCAAAAGATTCAACAAGGAAGACATAGTTATAAGTGAATGCTGTAGAGGACAGAATACTAGTATATATATATGAGAAAGCAATCAAATCGACATAGTGAAGTAAATCATGAAGATAAGTTGAAAGTTGAAGACAAATCAAATGCGAAGATATTCAACAATAACGCCATGAGTGAAACACTTCAAACCAAGAAATTTGGTGGTGGCGTTACCCACCGTATAGGAAGTATTAGACCCAGACACGACGCACAATTATCGTGGCGCTCCGGAGTCAAATTCCACATTAATGTATTCACACTCAGAATGTAAGTCTTCATATTATTGAAGATATACTTTACTTCGTGTGTTGCACATCTAAGTCATCAACATGCATAAGTGTTAGGATGTGTGCCTGATCACAGGACATTTGAGGATTCCAAGATATTTAGCTCACACCGTAACTTGCAAAACCTTTTCTCATCCAAGGGCTTTGTGAAGATATCTGCCAGTTGCTCTTCAGTGTTGACGTGAATGATGTCAATATCTTTCTTCATGACATGATCTCTGAGAAAGTGATGACGAATTTCAATGTGCTTTGTCTTCGAGTGCTGGACTGGATTGTTGGCAATCTTGATTGCGCTTTCGTTGTCGCAAAAGAGAGGTACTTGTTTCAGATTGATGGCATAGTCCTTGAGAGTTTGCTTCATCCACAGAAGCTGAGCGCAGCAAGATCCAGCAGCGATGTATTCTGATTCAGCATTTGAGAGTGATACACAGTTTTGCTTCTTTGAAGACCAACAGACAAGTGATCGTCCCAGAAAGTGACATGTGCCTGATGTAGACTTGCGATCAACCTTGCCTCCAGCATAGTCAGCATCCGAGAATCCAACCAAGTCAAATCTTGAGCCCTTTGGATACCATAATCCGAGTGTTGGGGTGTAAGCCAAATATCTAAGAATTCGCTTCACAACTAAGTGATGCAATTCCTTTGGTGCCGCTTGGAATCGAGCACACATGTAAACACTAAGCATAATATCTGGCCTAGATGCACATAGGTAAAGTAAGGAACCAATCATGAGGCGGTATAACTTTTGATCGAACTCTTTACCATTGTTGTCGGGACCAAGATGGTGTTTGGCTGGCATTGGCGTTGTGTAACCTTTGCAATCTTGCATTCCAAACTTCTTCAGACAGTCTTTGAGATATTTTTCTTGAGATATGAAGATGTCATTCCTTTGCTGACGAATTTGAAGACCAAGAAAGAACTTCAGCTCACCCATCATGGACATCTGATATTGCTCTTGCATCATGTATCCAAACTCATCACTGTACTTCTGGTTGGTGCAGCCGAAGATAATGTCATCCACATATATTTGGCACACAAACAGTTCACCATCATATGTCTTCGTGAAGAGTGTGGGATCGAGGGATCCAGGTTTGAAGCCTTTGCTCTTCAGGAAGTCTTTGATCGTATCATACCAAGCGCTAGGAGCTTGTTTGAGGCCATACAGTGCTTTGTTTAGTTTGTACACCATATCAGGATGTTTTGGATCTTCAAAGCCAGGTGGTTGAGCAACGTACACTTCTTCTTCTATCTTGCCATTGAGGAATGCACTCTTCACATCCATTTGATATAGTAGGATGTTGTGATGGTTAGCATAGGCTAGCAGTATGCGAGTAACTTCAAGCCTAGCTACAGGAGCAAATGTTTCATCGAAGTCAATTCCTTCAACTTGAGTATATCCTTGAGCCACAAGACGTGCTTTGTTTCTGACGACTTGACCATGCTCATCTTGCTTGTTTCGATATATCCATTTTGTGCCAATAATGTTATGCTTGTGAGGGTGAGGGCGCTTGACAAGTTCCCAAACATTATTTAGCTTGAACTGTTGAAGTTCTTCTTGCATGGCTTGAATCCATTCAGGTTCCATAAAGGCTTCAGCAACTTTCTTGGGTTCTGATATTGACACAAATGAAAAATGCCCACGGAAATTTGCTAACTGTGTTGCTCTTGAGCGAGTAAGTGGACCAGGTGCATTGATGCTATCAATTAGCTTCTCAATTTGTACTTCATTAGCAACACGAGGATGAACTGGACGAAGACCTTGTTCTTGCTGATCATTGTCTTCGGTCTGAGCATTGTCTTCGGTCTGAGCATTGTCTTCAGTCTGGTTTGGTGCAGAAATGATAAGTTCCTCTTCAGGCTGTGCTTCAGAGGGCATGATTTCACCTGTTCCCATCAGCTTGATTGATTCGCTGGACGGAGCTTCATCAAGTGTACTTGGCAGGAGCTCTCTTTGTGAACCATTGGTTTCATAAAATTGCACGTCCACAGTTTCAACGATTTTGTAGTGATGGAGGTTGAAGACTCTGTAAGAGTGCGAGTCCTTTCCATAGCCGAGCATGAAGCCTTCGTGAGCTTTAGGTGCAAATTTTGACTTGTGATGGGGATCCTTGATCCAACACCTAGCACCAAAGACTCTGAAGTAACTGACATTTGGCTTCTTGCCAGTAAGGAGCTCATAGGATGTTTTGCTTAGAAGCTTGTGGATGTAAACACGGTTGATGATGTGACATGCTGTATCAATAGCTTTAGGCCAGAACTTTCTTGGTGTCTTGTACTCATCGAGCATTGTTCGAGCCATCTCAATGAGGGTTCTGTTCTTGCGCTCAACAATGCCATTTTGCTGAGGTGTGTATGGAGCAGAAAACTCATGAGTGATTCCCATTGTATCCAGATAGAGATCAAGCCCAGTGTTCTTGAATTCAGTGCCGTTATCACTTCTGATATGCTTGATCTTGACGCCATAATTGTTCATGGCTCGATTTGCGAAGCGTCTGAAGACATCTTGTACTTCAGTCTTGTAGAGAATTATGTGCACCCATGTATATCTTGAGTAGTCATCAACAATGACGAAGCCATAGAGACAAGCTGTTGTTTTGAGGGTAGAGTAGTGAGTAGGGCCAAATAAGTCCATGTGTAACAGCTCGAAGGGTTGAGATGTCGTCATGATTGTCTTCGAGGGGTGCTTCGCCCTAGTCATCTTTCCAGCTTCGCAGGCACTACACAAATGATCTTTCTTGAACTTGACACCCTCGATGCCTATGCCATGCTTCTTCTTGACGAGTGTGTGTAAGTTCCTCATGCCAGCATGCCCCGGCCTTCGATGCTAGAGCCAGCATTCTGAAGCTTTCGCAAGAAGACATACGGCAAGTTGTGGACCTGCTGAAAAATCTACCATGTATAGATCATCTTTCCGATACCCTTCAAAGACTAGAGACTTGTCAGATTCCATTAGTACAAGGCAACGATATTTTCTGAATAGCACAATCATGTTCAAGTCACAAAGCATTGAGACAGACATTAAGTTGAACCCTAGGGATTCAACAAGCATCATTTTATCCATGTGTTGATCCTTTGAGATTGCAACTCTACCTAGACCCAATACCTTGCTTTTACCAGTGTCAACAAATGTGATGTGACTCTTGTCGGATGGACATAAGGTTGAGTCCATGAGAAGACTTCGATCACCAGTCATATGATTAGTGCATCCGTTGTCCATAATCCATTCTGAAGCACGAGGTGTCATTCCCTACAGTGCAGTTAGGAGGATAGGCTTCACAAGGTATGTTGTGAAGCATAAGCATTTGACGCACATAAGGATTATCACAGCTTAGATCAAGTTTAGAACACACAGTATGACAAGTAAACGATTCACATAGTAAGTCATTTTATCATGCGTCCCTTAATGTGTTTTAGGTCCCCAGCAATAGTATCGGACACCTTTGATTGCTGGCTGGAGACCATATTCTGCAAAAGAGAGTTAATTCTTCTTCACCACCCACATCTTCAGGGGTGGCTTAGAAGCAATGAGTCTAAGTGCAGCATCTGAGAATTTCGGCTTTGAAGCCCTAGCAAATAGCCTTGCAGGAGTTGAATGATACTCATATGAATAAGCAGAAAAGTTCTTAGTCCTATGAACATAGTGGTTTGAAGACACACGTTCATACTCAAAAGTTTGAGTACGATTTCCCTGCAAAACATTGGCGTTAGGGTGACTCAAGTGAGTCCTGTATCCGTATGAAGCCGTTGGACCATATGATGCCTTTGATCTGGGGTTTGTCTTCTTCACTGGTGGTGTCTTGATGACATTCACTGGAAGATTCTCAAGACAGCTTTTGGGAACCCAGATCTTCTTCATAGGTGGTCCATTCCTGCAGTTAGTACCAATATACCTGGCAAACACTTCACCATTCTGATTTTTGAATAGTTTATAGTTTGCATCAAAGGATTCATCAATGATAATAGGATTAGCACAGGTAAAGCCAGATAAAGTGGATGGATCCACTGAAGGTTCCTTTGCAGCAACCCATGTGGTTTTGGGATACTGCTCAGGCTTCCAGTAGGAACCATCAACATTCATTTTCCTCTCGAACCCAACACCCTCTTTCCTAGGGTTTCGGTTCAGAATCTGCTTTTTGAGGACATCGCAAAGTGTCTGATGTCCTTTCAGACTTTTATACATCCCTGTTTCAAGAAATGTCTTCAACCTAGCATTTTCATCAGCAATAGTAGTGGTATCCTCAGTAGAGGGGTTAGCTACCACATCAGTAGTTGAAGACAAAGCAACAGTAGCAGCAGTGGAACATTCAGCAACAGAGGTAGCGTTATCACGCTCAATGCATTTCAGACATGGTGGTTCAAATCCATCCTGAGTGGAACTGATCTGTTGAGCGTGAAATGACTCATTCTCTTTTTGAAGATCTTCATGAGCCGCTTTCAATTTCTCAAGCTCTTGCTTCCTTTGAAGATAATCATAGGAGAGCTTTTCATAAGTGGTTGAGAGCGTCTCATGAAGACTTACAAGTTCTTGGTACTTAGCATGAAGATTTTTTATGTCTTCAACTAAGGACTGTGAACGTGTCATTTCCGCGTCCAACAGGTCATCGCTTTTGTCTAACAGTTTTTGAGTATGTTCCATAGCCCTTTGTTGTTTAGTAGAAATTTTAGCAAGTGTTTTGTAGCTGGGTTTGGATTCACAATCAGAGTCATCTTCACTTGATGCTTGAAAGTAAGCATCACGTGATTTTACCTTGGCACCACGTGCCATGAAGCAGTAGGTGGGAGCAGGATCATCCATGTCATCAGCTTCAGTGTTGGTGTGGAAGTCATTGTCTTCAGTGTTGAAGATGGACTTGGCAACATAGGCTGTGGCTAGAGCCAGACTTGCAATGCCAGGGTCGGACTCTTCTCCAGACTCCACCTCCGCCTCCTCAGAAGCAGACTCCTCCTCTGAATCCATTTCCTTGCCAACAAAAGCACGAGCCTTGCCAGATGAGCTCTTCTTATGTGATGAAGATCTTGATGAGGACTTAGAAGAAGACTTTGAAGATTTCTTCTTCTTCTTGTCATCAGAATCATATTCCTTGCTCTTCTTCTTCTTCTTCTCATTGTCCCACTGTGGACACTCAGAGATATAGTGTCCAGGTTTCTTGCACTTGTGACATGTTCTCTTCTTGTTGTCATGAGTGGAAGCTTCATCATTTCTTGAGCTAGATCGTGAAGACTTTCTGAAGCCCTTCTTCTTGGTGAACTTCTGGAACTTCTTCACAAGCATGGCAAGTTCCTTTCCAATGTCTTCAGGATCATCAGAACTGCAGTCAGATTCTTCTTCAGATGAGGAAACAACTTTTGCCTTCAAAGTGCGAGTTCGGCCATAATTGGGACCATAGATATCTCTTTTCTCAGAAAGCTGGAACTCATGTGTGTTGAGCCTCTCAAGTATATCAGACGGATCGAGAGTCTTGAAGTCAGGGCGTTCTTGTATCATGAGGGCAAGGGTGTCAAAGGAGCTGTCAAGTGATCTCAGTAGTGTCTTGACGATTTCATGCTTGGTAATCTCAGTGGCGCCAAGAGCCTGAAGCTCATTCGTGATGTTGGTGAGGCGATCAAACGTGAGCTGGACATTTTCATTGTCGTTTATCTTGAAGCGGTTGAAGAGGTTGCGAAGAACACTGATCCTTTGGTCTCTCTGTGTAGAGACTCCTTCGTTGACCTTGGATAGCCAGTCCCAGACTAGCTTTGACGTTTCCAGAGCACTCACACGGCCATACTGTCCTTTGGTCAGATAACCACAGATGATGTTCTTTGCAGTGGAGTCCAGTTGAATGAACTTCTTGACATCAGTAGGGGTGACACCTTCACCAGTTTTGGGAACGTCGTTCTTGATGACATACCAGAGGTCGACATCAATGGCTTCAAGATGCATGCGCATCTTATTCTTCCAGTAGGGATATTCAGTTCCATCCAACACGGGACAAGCAGCGGAGACTTTGATTATCCCTGCAGTCGACATAGCTAAACTCCAGGTGGTTAAACCTAATCACACAGAATAAGGGAGTATCTTGCTCCGATACCAATTGAAAGTGCTAGTTATCGACTAGAG
This sequence comes from Triticum aestivum, assembly GCF_018294505.1. Lineage (NCBI taxonomy): Eukaryota > Viridiplantae > Streptophyta > Magnoliopsida > Poales > Poaceae > Triticum > Triticum aestivum. Next base: position 314,772,043 of record NC_057801.1, read on the forward strand.
GGGGGTGAATAGACGATTTTTATCAAAGTCTTCAAAACGTGGAAGTTTCGAAGACAAACAATAGAAATGACCTAATTGATATGCAGCGGAAGATAAACTACAACAAGCAAGCCATAGTCAAGTATGCAATAATGTGAAAGTACAAAGACTAATAGCAGCTTGGTAGTAAGGACCGGGATGGAAGATAGTATGAAGCCAATCAACAATAACAGTCAAGCAATGAAGTCAAACAGATATGACAAACAGGCAATGACTTCACGAAGACAAACTTAAGGTAAAGGGAGTTAGAGGATAGAACCAGTCACTTGTTGAAGACACAGGATTTGTTGGACCAGTTCCAGTTGCTGTGACAACTGTACATCTGGTTAGGGAGGCTGAGATTCAATTCAGAAGACTGCGTCTTCACCTTATTCCCCTTGAGCTAAGGACACACAGTTCTCGCCCAATCACTCTGGTAAGTCTTCAAGGTAGACTTCCAAACCTTCACAGACTTCGTTCACCGGCGATCCACAATGACTCTTGGATGCTCAGAACGTGACGCCTAACCGGCTGGAGGATACACAGTCCTCAAGTGTAATAAGTCTTCAGGTCACACAGATAGAAAGACTTCAGTGATGCCTAAAACTCTTTGGCTCTGGGTGTTTGGGCTTTGTCCTCGCAAGGATTTCTCTCTCTCAAAGGCTTCGAGGTGGGTTGCTCTCAAACGACAAAAGCCGTAAACTAACTCTGAGCAGGCCCCAATTTATGATGTAGGGGGTGGGCTATTTATAGCCACAAGGCAACCCGACCTGATATGTCCGAAATGACCCTAGGTCACTAAGGAACTGACACGTGTTCCAATGGTTAGATTTCAAACACACACGGCAACTTTACTTGGGCTACAAGCAAAGCTGACTCATCCAGCTCTTGATAAGATTTGCTCTCATTGTCTTCACTCGAAGACATAGGATTTGGGTTGAGCATCACTTCAGTCAATCTGACTTTGTTCACTTGGACCCCACTTAACAGTACGGTGGTTCCTATGACTCAACAAAGAAGAAAAGGAAACAACGAAACAACACAGTCTTCGCGCTCCATAGTCCTCACTGATTGTCTTCTCATGTCATAGTCTTCAATGTGAATATCTTCACATACCACCATTGTCGTCAATGTCTTCATACATTTTTAGGGGTCATCTCCGGTAGGTAAACCGAATCAATGAGGGACACTACCTGCGTTATCCTGCAATTCTCACAAACGCATTAGTCCCTCAACCAACTTTGTCATCAATACTCCAAAACCAACTAGGGGTGGCACTAGATGCACTTACATAATGTCATGGAACACTTCTACGACAGCAGAGGTATGACTATCTTGATTCTGTCATAAATTTGTCATGGATGTACATGCATGACAAAAAACGCGACCTACTGTGACAAACACGTACCATCACGAAAGTGTATTTTTTTTGTAGTGTCGTATTGTTATTTGGTGGTATGGGCGCAATAGCATCGTCGTCGAATTCGGGCAGTAGTTTGCGTTTGGGGTAGCTCTTTGTTTGGTGATTGCCGCCGTATTTTTCCTCAGTGTTGAGCACTTCGTTCCATTTATCATTGAGCGTATCATGTGTGGCTTTAAGCCGTTGCTTCAGCTTCTTCAAGCTCCTCGCGGTGGCGATAAGTCTCTGGTGAAGGTGTTCTTGTTCCAATTGTTTTTCCGGGACGATGAATGCATCATCATCCAGGCTGATCTCTTCTTCGAGGACTGGTTGATAATTGGAGTCTTTGGCATCGTTGTGATCAGACAGGGGCCCCGGACTGTGTTCACTGTCACCTTGCTCGTCCTACTCCATTGCTGGGTTTGTGGTTTCTTCATTGTCTTCGGCGTCGTTCGGGGTGTTATTCCCTCTTGTGCCGGTATTGCTATTTTTATCATGGCATGATTTAGAGCAGCGCTACTAACGTTGGTGCTTTGGCTGCTTCCTAGGAGGTTTATCCTCAATTGGATCCTTTTTGTCATCGTCATGGTCTCCTTTGGGTGTATCCACCATGCATATGTCGTGTGAGGAGGTGGTTGTCCAGCGCCCTGTGGGCGGTGGTTCCTGTTCTTCTCAAGCCTCGTCGTCCATACCGTCGATGTCTTCGGAGTCAAAATCAAGCATGTCGGTCAAATCGTCGACAGTGGTTATCAAGTGGGTGGTGGGTGGGTAACGAAGTTCTTCGTTGTCCGCTTCCCACTCAAGCGGGACATAGTTCGGCCAAGAATCTCCTGACAAGGAGAGAGACTTTAATGAGTTTTAACACATCGCCTAGGGGCGAGTGTTGGAAGATGTCCGCGGAGCTGAACTCTAAGATCTGCGCCCGGTCGATGGGTGCGGATACATGCGGTTCGAAGCCTATGGCCGGAGACGAGTCCAAGGTTCCGATGACACAAGCCTCGTTGGAGGTCAGATCTGTGTTCGGCTCTAGCACCGCTAAGTCTGCAGCATCCATGGCGAGGTTGAGCTTCCCGTCCTTGGATGGCGTGCTCTGCTTTGGATCTAGGGCCAGAGTGATTACAGGCGCTATCTCCTGCACACAGTCTGATGACAGATTTAGGTCATATTCATGGTGGCGGCAGGGCGCGGCTGTCATGGGATCTAATCCATCGAAGATCAAGTCTCCGCGGATGTCGGCGATGTAGTTCAAGTTTCCAAACCTGACCTGATGGCCAGGGGCATAGCTGTCGATCTGCTCCAGATGGCCAAGCGAGCTGGCCCGCAGTGCGAAGCCGCCAAATACGAAAATCTGTCCGGGGAGAAAACCTTCACCCTGGACTGCGTTGTTGTATATGATTGAAGGAGCCATCAAGCCTTACAGTGACGGCAAAGTGGAACTCTCAATGAAAGCACCAATGTCGGTGTCAAAACCAGCGGATCTCGGGTAGGGGGTCCCGAACTATGCGTCTAAGGCTAATGGTAACAGGAGGCGGGGGACACAATGTTTACCCAGGTTTAGGCCCTCTCGATGGAGGTAATACGCTACTTCCTGCTTGATTGATCTTGATGATATGAGTATTACAAGAGTTGATCTACCATGAGATCGTAGAGGCTAAACCCTAGAAGCTAGCCTATGATTATGATTGTTCTTGTCCTACGGACTAAACCTTCTAGTTTATATAAACATCGGAGGGGGCTAGGGTTACACAGAGTCGGTTACAGAGAAAGGAATCTTCATATCCTAACTACCAAGCTTGCCTTCCATGCAAAGGAGAGTCTCATCCAGACACGGGATGAAGTCTTCTATCTTGTATCTTCATAGCCCAACAGTCCGGCATATGCATATAGTCCAGCTGTCCGAGGACCCCTTAATCCGGAAATCCCTCAAGAGCCACTACCACATGAGTGACATGAGTGACTCCACCATACGTGACATTGAGAGCATTTCCTATGAGAGGATGAGTGTGACCACCACTAGCCCCACACATGAGAGCATGCTACACATCCTATGTGAGGTTGAGAGCCATTTGAGTGACTCCACCAACCATATGAGTGAGAGCATCTTACTGGGAGTGAGTGAGCCACAACACTTAGTGAGTGAGGTAGTTGACACGGCACATGAGGCCACTATGATTTCTAACGACTTAAACTCTACTCCGAGTGTGTTTTCTTTGGTGCTAAGTCTCCTACTTGATGGCATGCCTACCCTCGACGAGTCCATCCCTCCAATGGGAAAACCGATGGCCATGGTGGACGATGATGCACCACCACATGGTTCCATCAAGATGAAGATGACAATGAGTGGATCTTCGACACCTCACCTACAACACATGAGCGACGCTCCAAAGGTAACATAGGTGATGGTGCTTCTCTTGCCCCACTAGTGGACTATATCACCAATGATTGCTTGCATGATGTTGACACACCTATTACCATGCTTCACGCTAGTGCGACTTCCTCATGTCATGACTTACCAATTTATGATGAATATGATGATGAGCATGTTGAGTTGCCTAGTTGTGATGCTATGCTCCATAGGATATCATGTGAAAATTCTTTTGGTCACATCATGTTCGACAACCCATTAAACTTGTCATATGCTATGAGTGAGATCTCTCATATTGTTTCATCGCAAACTCAAACATAGTAACTATGCATGCCCCATTAAAATAAATCCTATTCGCACTTATGGCATAGATGACAAGGTCATGGTTATTGGAATGTGCTTCTCTTGTGATGATATTGCCATGCTCCCTTTACATGATTTGCGCAATTCATCTAGTATGCCATGCCATGATCACATAGAACCAAATATGCTTTGTTTTGGATGTTGTCAATATTCTCCATGTGATGTTTCTACAAATGCTCATGAGGAGACCCCCATAGTTTCCTCATACATATTAGGAGATTTTGATGCATTCCAAACTTTGCATGATTCCCATGATTGCGTGCACCATATGCATTCCATGAATAACAATGCTCTACATATTTCTTGTGATGCATTACACAATTTGAGTCTCCATTATGCTATACATAACAACAAATCATGATGGATGACATGTTTCTATATCATGCATCTCAGTTATTTGAGCATTGGCTATTTTGTGCTAATCAACACATACATGTGCGCATCATGATGGATGATGTGTACATATACCATGCACACACAATTTTCTCTTTGTCTCTATTTTGTATAGGTACTCATGTATACTCGTCAACCTCTCAATCCCAAGAGTTGACGAAACGAGCTCTTGAGAGCAATGATGCATTGGGATCCCGTGGACTATCCTTACCATCGTTCTCTTCGCGCAACGACTACGCGCTTCAATTCTACTTGGCTCTCACACGGCTATGGCCTATTTACCACTTGTCACCTTATGCCCATACTATTGTGTTCACTTTGCATTTTATGCCTACTAGTTGACCCGTTGCGCCAAATGGCGCAAAGACCCGCTAAACTCATGTTCGTGATGAAAATAGTTACATAGGTAAGGACAGACGATGTATATACTCTTTGTAGTTTGCTAGTAGAAAGTCATATCTGAAATTAAACTAAACCTACGTTTAGTCGGTTTAGCCGTGGCCCGCTGAATCCATATGGGCCTTGAAGAGAAAACATGGTTTAGTTGATTTGGTTGTGGGAAAGCACATATGGTAAGAAATTTAATCCCTTTTAATAAAATAAATTGTGTCTTACTGTCTACGATGAGATGTACATACACATTTCAATTGGGTAGTACAGACTCTCATTCAAAACCATGCTACGCTGAAAATGCGTGTATTTTCAGGCAATCTTGGCAATCTTTTGTTTGAGCTAAGAATTTAGATCACTATGTAAAAACAATACATAGAATATAAGTATACCTACCACCATGTATAAAACCATTTAAGAAGCCCCCTTTTTAAAAAATTAGTGTTTCTATTAAAAAAATGTGTTTGAAAAAAAGACTATTTATGTGCCACTTAGACTTATATCTATTTGAAAGTGGTCATATGGAACTCAGTCCGGCCCATTAAGCGTTTTCTTCGCCTGACCTGCTTGGAGCAGAATATGAAGCGGATGGGCATCGAATGGCGCCACTGGCATAGTGTCCCATTTCAAACCAAGTGTAACTGAAAATAAATGCTTGGCAATTTGACAATACCAATGATCCCTTTAATAATGAAAATTGAAGGTTCAAACTGTGCAATAGAGTTTTCAAAATGAGACCATAAATTCTCTCTATACAATTTTCTGTGTTAGCTCGAGTTAAAAAGGCGTTTAGATATATATGCAATGGGCACATTTTAACCAACGTGTTAAAAAAGTTTTCCATGCTAGTTTAACTTCTGTGGCTTTTAGTGGATGGCCAACACAAGATCCCATTTCAAACCAACATTTCAATCAACGTGTCAAGTTTTTTCATACGGGCTTAACTGTTGTGGCTTTTATTGGATGGCCAGTGCAAGGTCCTATGTGGGGCTATAGCTTTCAGCTTTTACATTTCTTCTACAAAAAGACATATACATTCACATAATCATGAAAATGTATGTTGATCAACAAATCTGCATGACGTCATACTTGTCACTCTTGTAACTGAATACCTGTTTGAATGGTTATCCTGCAACATACTAACACATGTAGTCTATCAAGCATATGTGATTGACATTCTCGTTATCAAGTAACATGGTTGAGCTCATGTAACTATGATACATTGTCATCGACAGTGTGAATATTACATGAGTAACTACAACATTTTTTTATAAGGATGGGCAACAGCAACCTTGATACCCTGTTAATGTTCATCTCATTCTTCCAAAAAAAACATCTCATTCCTCGCTGCTCTGCTCATACCTTGATAATATGGATGCACCAAAGAAATAAGCACTTTGTGCATATATAAATATAGTAGACATGAAGGAAAATATGGAAGTCAACACGAAGAAGGTAGGCTACAATCTTACGTGAACCATTAACCTGCAAGGCACTGAAGATAAACTAAACATAATGACTTGACCCCAATGATGCTAGCTTATGGTAGTCATAGCCTAGCTGATAGACAATGAAAGTGATCAGAAGACCAACAACAATTTTGAGTCCAGAAGAGGGTATTTCTTACTATTAGAAAGGTATTTCTTATAATTACAGATAACACTATCATTTCTAAGTTCCATGGACCATAGAAGCTCTGATAAGCAATGCTTTTATTAGAAAGATGCACTCACATATATTTTTCTAAAATCCCAAATGGGTTGATCCATTCCAGGTAAATATAAAATTCATACCCAAAAAACCCAAAACATAGATGGGGACAGTCTTTAAGGCAAAGCAAGTATTTGACTACTTCACACGGAAGCTTTAAACATTCCACTTTTCTGGAGTAAACATGGCGATGGCACACGATGGCAAGGGAACAAATTGGAAGTTTAACAGCTCTATGTGATTTGAGTACAGTTCAAACAGAACCTATACATAGGTAGCCATATGGAGTTTTAAAGCAAGATAGAGGCCACCCCAGGCGGAACTATGAATAGTGACAAAGGAACATCAAAGTGACACTAAAGAGAGAAAATAGCGAAGATGTAGGAAGCATGTGCAAATATAAAAAAATCGATGGCTTCTGAAACACCGGTCAAGAAGCATCAAAATCGGTACTACGAATAACCTATAGGGATTTGTTAGGACCTCCGGTATAGAACATTAATCTATTATTTCAAAAACAAGAGGGTAATATACTTTAAGAAAATCAATAGTGAGACCATGCGGGCACAGATTAAAAAAGGGTAATATATTATGTGGGACAAAAAATGAAAAACTCAAAGACAAAGTTGCATAATTAGCACAAACAATATTTGGGTTTAATCCAAGTAATGAAGTTAGCGTTATAGAAATGCTAGATTTTTTGCACTTCCCTTCCGGTTGTTATTAGATGGGCATACTCTTAGATAGAACTAGCCACTACAATACAGGTTTCCCACAACATCAACTCATTTAAGGCCTTTCAATAATATAGCTATTTTCATATTAACCAAATCACATCTGATCTGGAGATAATAAACCTTAGTGGAAATTCCACCAAAAAATCATTGGAATATATACTGCGAGTTTTCAGTTAACATGATATTGGTACAAAAAAGAATGTATTTAGAGAAACATAACTAAGCAAGCACACTGCACACATATCTTTAGAGCATCGGACAAAGAAGCTGGATTGATGCATGTACCAAAAGCTATGTATCAGCTAGAAACAAAAAGGGTGGAAATACATAGTAATTACATGAATATTATAACTTTGATGCATCCCACTGTCAAACGTACCATCCTGTCATAATTGCCAATCTAGGAATACGTCCTGATCTTTTCGAGGTGCTTCTCTAACCACATGCCTGTAGACTTGCCTATCTGACACCTCTTCAATGTTGACAGGAGTTGTATTCATAATATCATCATCCACAACGTCTTTCCTGAAGGACAAATTAAGTGCAGTCATGTTTGGTATCTGTTAAGAAAAGGTAAATATATCCTACCGCAAGATACCACCACATTGCTTTTGTTTTCGTTGCTATCATACTCATGTGACAGCAATATAGAACATCATCAGAATGTTTACAGTATATATACTGAATTAATATATGTATGGCTCTTTCAAACCAAAGATCCCTAGGTAGCTGCTTTATCACAATATGCTGAACTGTTATCTTTTCAATTCAAGTGTTCAACGGGAAACTTACTACTTATTGTGGAGTTCCCATCTCTACTTAGTAGAAAATAATTCCCTTGAAAAAGGCGGGGAATCCATAAAGCAAAGAGGAATTCATTTATAGATTCGGAATTAACCAATGAACTAAAAATCAACAGTGGCTGTACATGAGCACTAAATTGGCAGCCTGCACACTTGTGTTTCTCTAAATTTTATTTCTATTATTCTGAATACAGAAACAACTACGGATTTAGCTTCGCCTATAAAAAAGACGATTCTAGACCCCATGGAACAAAAGGTAACCATGGTAAACAGATTCTGATGACGTTCTTAGGAAAGAACGACAACAAAATTAACACTGTCAGCACAAGACAATTCATCGAACATCTTATAGGCAAGCACAAGGAGAGACATCAAACCTTCAATGCGAAAGGGAGAATGCTCCGATGACGTACGAAGGAAAGACGGCAACAAAATTAACCTACAAATGAAGGGGGCGAAGCCAAGAACTCAAGATATTAGACGGCTATAAGAAACAAAACTGTAAAGAGCAATGGCAGAAAACGGATGGGGGCGAACCTCAACCAGCTATACCCATCCATCGGAAAAGCATCATTGCAAAAAACCTGAGAAAAGAGCGTAGGCCACTTCCTTCTCTCGGCCATCCATGGCTCGGGGCACAAAATCTGGGAGTGAATCCCCCGTCCATCCCCTTCCCCGTTGTTCCCCTACCTCCCTTCCTCCTCTCCACCACTCATGGCTTTCCACCACCAGTCATGGGAGACGAGGCCAGGACAGGAGAGAGGATAAGCAGTAGCGGCGGCCGACGAGGGACGGAGGATGGATGCGGTCCCAGACTCGCCACGGCCTTCTGTGCCCGCCCCAACTCGGGAGGTTCGTGCGGCGGTGGCTGGCGAAAGAAGGAGGAGGCAGCGGACCGGGGCTGTGGTGACGATGGAGGGAAGAGGAAGAGAAAAAGAGTTGAGGCGGCGGTGCTGTGGTTGTGGTGATCTAGGAAGGAGCAGCAACGGAAAGATGAAAGGAGGAAAGGGAAGTGCGCGGTCTCTCTCCACACCGGTCAACAAATGCAGCTCGGGAACAGACCCACTAGTGCGGCGAAGGCACGTGTACCAAGAGACCGACTGAACCCACCGTACATCGACCCACGGGAGAGAGCCGGCCTGCACAGAGTAAAATCACTATTCTGACCCTTTCAACGAAGTTTGTCACAAGATGAACTCGATGTGAAAGTATTTCACGATCTGACCCTTTTAGCAACGCCACAGCCTCCGGCGTTTCTGCTCAACATAGAAACGCCGATGTAGCTAGCGTTTCTGATCAAGAAGAAACGCCGAGGCAGCTAGCGTTGCGGACCAGGTAAGAAACGCCAAGGGCGCTGGTGGTGCTGCCCATCATTGAAACGCCAATGGACCATGGCGTTGCTACCCTCTTTGATCATAATTAATTAGCCTTATTAGTTAAGCTGTTCATCCACATTTCACATGCACATGGAAAAGGGAAGCAACGCCATGGACCCTTGGCGTTTCAATGATGTTCAGCAACGCCAGCGCCTTTGGCGTTTCTTACCTGGTCCGCAATGCTAGCTGCCTCGGCGTTTCTTCTTGGTCAGAAACGCTAGCTACCTCAGCGTTTCTATGTTGGGCGGAAACGCCGCGGGCTGTGGCGTTGCTAAAAGGGTCAGATCGTGAAATACTTTCACGTTGAGTTCATTTTGTGACAAAGTTTGTTGAAAGGGTCAGAATAGTGAAAAAGCCCGCCTGCACAAGACATAGATGAGCACGCCCTCCAAGGACGCGCAGGCTCGGCGCACGCCTCGCATGGGGGGGCATGGCGTGGTGCTCGCACGTCTCCCCACGACGCACGACGCGGGCAGCGTGTGAGGAATGACGCGACCGAAGTAGTTGACCCGAGGAAATCGCCATGAGATGCCCAGGCAGCGCTGCCGCTACAACTGACGGGTGGGACCAGCAGCAGTATGGGGCCACCTGTCATCGCAAAAGCGGGAGTGTGAACCAGTCGGGGTGCACATGCGCCTTTCCACCCTGCGCTGGCCCTCCAGGACGCACGACACACCGCGGCCCCTCCGTGACGCACGCCACATGACCTTCCCGTCCAACCCATCCCGTGAGGAGTCTAGCTACGGCAGTCGACGAGCGGGGCCAGTAGCAGCACGGGACCATATGTCATCGCGTGTAGAGCGTCCAAAGCGGGTGCGCATGCGTCATCAAACCACCCTCCGTGGCTTCCCAAGATGCACGACGCGAGTAGCGGGTCCCAGGATGCATGTCGCGAGCAGCGGATCGAACGCGCGACGCGCGAGGACAGGCTCGTTCTCACCCGCCAGCGTTTCACCCAACCAATAGTGCGGCCACAAGAGCCCACCAGTCATGGACGTGGAAAAATTCAACCACGGGATGAAAGCTGTAGTCAACGAGCAGACAGCATAGAACGGCTAAATGGACACGGTTGACCAAAAAGAGCTCGATCGAAGGGCCAACGAAAAGCGAAATCGAGCGACCCCCTGGGAGGCCCCGGCCACCTTATATGTTTAAATTACTATGCTTTTGCCATGCAATTGTGACCCTTGCTTGCATCTACCCATGATTCATCATTATGCTACTCCTATGTGTATTTGCATGCTTGGTGGAGATCCTTGTTGCTATTGCCATGTTTACCATGTGCTCCATGCTATTGTTGATTCTTGTGTTGGGAGAGTCATGATGTTTCATTACTATCTACATAGGACTTCTTGCCAATACATTGACGATACTTTCCTCATATCTTGCTTTCATGCTTGTGCTATGTCATGTGAATTATTCATGCCCACTATTTGCACACATGACACGATTGCCATGATTACCTCTAGTACGTTGCATATTTGCACTACTAGCTTGCTTGACTTGATCACTATGATTGTTTGCTTTGTCACATCACCCATGTTCCACTCTTACTCGCTTTCTTGGGTTGATGACATATATGTTGATGCCTCTCACTTGATTTTTCATGATCATTGTCTCTTGTCTCCATTAGTTGCATCTTCATATAACCTTATTGAGTGCCAACTTTCTATGCTTATTGATCTTGGAGACTTGGACACTTTACTTGTGATGCATGCTTTTTTGATTGAGCCTCTTGTATTTGGTTGTTCTTGCATCATATGCCTCCATACTATGAAATGCTCCCTTGTACTTCCTTATGATGAGCATGGTGCATACACTTGTTGGGTATATTACCACACGAATGATAGGTTTTGCACTTCCGCTAACCTCATTTGTTTTTCCGAGTGTTTTCCATGTTCTTTCATTTTGAAGGATTCACAAGGCATTACTGTCACGAGACATATTGGGTATGTGAAGGCATACATAATGTGCAACTCCAACATGTTCGGGAACATTCATGAGGTGAACTCCTTCCCTTTGAGCCATCCTCAAGTACGCATATTGGATGGGTCACTCTTTCATTATTGTTTCCTTCTTGTTGTCTACATGATACATCTCACGAACGGAGGAGCGACATTGGAGATTTGCTCTATGGACCTTCACATTGAGGAGCGCTCGCACTTATTGGATGCACCTTCGGAACTCCACTCATGCCATGACATCGAGCTTTGGTACATCAACACTCCTTTGAATTTTTGTACCACAACCTCCATATTTGTTGATGTGCTCACACATGTCATGCCCGATGGACATATCATAGTCACCGCAAGTTTGCACCCCATGCATGGATTGACTCACATAATGATTGCCTTGTTGCATCTTGTATTCCCATGTCATCCACGATATATGAGCTTGTGCATTTCCTTAGCAAACTTGTTGTGATCTGCCTTGATGGCATATTCATACATCATGATCATATTTGCCACCATCAATTGCATGATAACATACACATATTGAGCACCCATTGCCATGTTCATGCTCTTGATAAACCATCACTCTATGACATCATTTTGCACAATGATAGAATTTGTAGCTTTGTGCACCATGACAACTACCACAACTTTGTGTGCATGACAAATGAATTTGCTCTTATGAATGCTTTACATATCATTTTACATCTTTTGGATAAGCATCATGTGTCTTGCGACGCACAATCTTGCCGCACGGACTCATACTTACTTGATGGACACTTTGTGTGGCTAACCATTGTATTTCCGAGTGTCGTTTGTGTTTGCTCTTTTTGCATGTATACCACTCCGGCGACACCTTGGAGTACTTGGATTGCACAATGTCTTCAACTCCATCCAACTACAAGTCTGTCCACGACAACCGTTTCCATGGTGATGAGGATCACGATCCGAGGTCGGATATTTTCCAAGGGGGGGGGGGATGATGCAGAGCATCCCACGTTCATCCCCATGTACACTCTGACTACTCTCCAAGCCCCAAGAGGACATATGACGAGACCTTGAACATACGCCATTGGACACAAGGTGAACTCACTCCTCTTCGAACCGTCACTTTCCACATGTGAGACATGGCTACTACCTCATGCAAGGACCTTGCATATACCCAGGTACATCTGAGATGACCATGGAGAATCAAAGGACCAAGGCCAAGCATGGAAGAGGAGAAGCAGGAAGAAGAATGGAGCAAGACAGGACTTGCCCGGATCATCCGGACCCCCAGTCGGACAATCCGGACCAAGCCTGGACGATCCGGACCCCCTCCTGGACGATCTCTGTAATGTGCCCGAAGACACCCGAAGCCTTCTCGGCGATGTCGGATCATCTAGACGGCCACCTGGATCATCTGGGACCCCATCCGGATCATCCGGACCATGCCTGCGTGCGTGACTTGGGCCGAGGCCCGTGTACCCCTTCGCCCCTCACTTACCCCTTCGTGGCTTAGACTATATATACTCCTCCCCCTCCTCCATTTGAGGGCTAGCATTGTGATAGCTCATATTTGAGATAGAGCTTTGCTCATCCATACGGATCTCCTCCTCGTGAGAGACCGCTGCCTCTTCAGAGAAGATCCATCTTGGATTCAAGACCCCATTCAAGGGATGACCCTCAAGGCCTCCTCACAGAGATGAACTAGCTACTTGTATCTTCCTTTATTGGATTTGAATCGTGTATCTCTTTGTGTTTCGAGGATCTAGCACATGTGTGACCGGATCTTGTTGGTTTGAGTGATTCTCTCGTGTTTCCCCTCGTGATTTCTCCTCGTGTTCTTCGTGTTCTTCGTAGGACTCCCTCCAATCGTGAAAGATCGGGCATCTAGGGTTCTACCCTACATCAGACACTATGCCAAGTTTCATTATTTTCTGGTGAGTTTTGGATTTACGGAGATTTAAAACCCGAGATTCGCAATGTTTGTGGAAGAGCCAGGACGCCGAGACGGTTGAATTCATCCCCATTCCTTCCATGGGACCTAAACATGCACCCAAGGACACATATGTTTTTTCTAGCCATTTTGGTGCACTCGAGCATATATTTGTTGTCCAGATTTGAATTATGGACATTAAATGCCTAGAAAACTCAACTAATGAATAAAAAAGGTCAAATGAACCCTGAATAATTTCAAAGTTCAACGCGAATCTTCCATTGTTCCATGTTGCGTGTAGAAGAAAATACAAGGCTAGAAGAGGGAGCGGTTATCGTTTCGCCCACTAGGGGACACGTTTCCCTATCAAAACCACGAGGGTTCTTGCAACAGGCTCCGGTTTGTAAGAGGTTTGTAATAAAGCTTGGCTGAAATTGGACATGTTTTTACCATGACATATATGTGCCATGACGTGACACCATGCCAACTTTCATGACTTTCTGGTGAGTTTTGGATTTATGGGGATTTAAAAACCGAGATTCCAAATGTTTGAGGACGAGCAAGGACACCGGTACGGTTGTAATTCATTCACATTCCTTGCATGGGACCTAAACATGCACCCAAAGACACATGTATGACTTTTCTAGCCATTTTGGTGAACTAGAGCATGTATTTGTAGTTCAGATTTGAATTATGGACATTAAATGCCAAGGAAACTCAGTTAATGTATAAAAAGGCCAAACGAGCCCCTCCGACAGAGTGCCGAAAAGGGCCTCTAGATTGGATCTAATAGTTTTGGAACTTGCGGCGGCTGGAATTGTGTTCCCAGAGCTCCCCCAGGGTTTCTGGAATATTTAGGTATTTATAGAGCCGAGAGGTGGTGGAGGAGACCTCCATGGGCCCCACCACCCATTAGGGTGCACGAGGGGCCTCTAGCGCTCAAGTGGGTGGTGGGCCCCATGGGCCTCCCCTCTGGTGCTTCCTTGGCTCCCAAGTTGTCTTCAGGTCCAAAAAAATCTCAAAAAGTTTCGCTGCGTTTGGACTCCGTTTGACATGGATATTCTGCAAAGTAAAAAACAAGCAAAAAACAGCAACTGACACTTGGCACCATGTCAATAGGTTAGTCCCAAAAAATGATATAAATTTGCTATAAAATGAAGGTAAAACATCCAAGAATGATAATATAATAGCATGGAACGATAAAAAGTTATAGATATGTTGGAGATGTATCATATTCCAAAGGAAAACGGAGTCGGGAAAGCTCATGAGGGGCCCACGAGCCACCAGGGCGTGCCTAGGGGGGTGGGCACGCCCTGGTGCCTCGTGTGCACCTCGTGGGTCCCCTCGACTGTTTCTTATTTTTGTATTGTTTTATAATATTTGATAACTGACAGAAAGTATTTTTTATGGAAATTTTGGAGTCGGGTTACTTACCTTATCACATACCTATCCTTTTCAGGGTTCTGGAGAATTCTGGAAGGTCTCTCTTATGTGTTCCTCCGGTGTCATAGTTTGAATAATGTTAGTTTCGACATAAATAGGTATACCTGAGATATAATGCTAATTCTTCGTCCATTGACCACCCTCGCATTAGTGCCTTCGGAATTATTAATCTTAATAGCTCCAGAACGATAGACTTCTTCGATGATATACGGTCCTTCCCATTTAGAGAGAACTTTTCCTGCAAAGAATCTTAAACGAGAATTGTACAATAGAACATACTCACCCACTTTGAATTCCCGTGTTTGAATTCTTTTATCATGCCATATTTTAACTTTTTCTTTAAACAACTTGGCATTTTCATAAGATGGGGTTCTCCATTCATCTAACGAGCTAATATCAAATAACCTCTTTTCACCGGCAAATTTAAAATCATAGTTGAGTTCTTTAATTGCCCGATATGCTTTCTATTCTAACTTAAGAGGAATGGCATGTTGTTCCATAAACCATTTTATACGGAGACATGTCCATAGGATTTTTGTAAGCAGTTCTATAAGCCCACAATGCATCATCAAGTTTCTTAGACCAATTCTTCCAAGATCTATTGGTGGTCTTTTGCAAAATTTGCTTTATTTCTCTATTGCTCAACTCAACTTGACCACCACTAGATTGAGGATGCCAAGGAGATGCAATTCTATGGTTGACATCATATTCAGTGAGTAGTTTTCGGAATCTACCATGAATAAAATGTGAACCACCATCGGTCATTAAATATCTAGGGACTTCTTTCACGACCCGGATTTGGTAAAATCCAAGTCTCTGTACTTACTGTGCTATCCCTCGATCATAGCTAGCACACACAGTAACAAGAATGAATATCAGTAAAACATACATCATTTTACTACAATGGTACATCCAGAATTAAACAAATACATACCATTGGCACCGCTCAATGCTGGCACATAATACATCGGAATAATACGTAGTCGCTAAGTTAGGGCTCCATCAACGCCACCGAGCTCGTTGAGTGTAGACCATAACCCCATCGTCTCTTAATCTGTTGAGATCCGCACATGACAGGTGCAGGTGAGTACGTGGAATGTACTCGCAAGTTGCAAAGGATAATTTAACAGAATATATATATGCAGGGTAGTATTGGTGGAGGTTCCCTTTGCATAAAGCCAATTTTCTCCTATACTAAATTTTTGTAAACTTCTTTTGAGATAGAAATAGTTTTTAGTATAAAAGGTAGGAATGAGACACATGGATATGCGCACCAGTGCTCATTCTCCAAATTTTGGTAAAACATAAATATGGTTGAAGTGAAACACATTCACTGTGCTCATTCCTCAACTTTCCCTTCCCTTAAAACAGACTTTTAGAAAAGAGAGGGGAGATTCTTGTTCAGTCCAAGTCTCCAGTTGCTCAAAATTGCCCGTAACCTAGGGCACGGCTAATCGATTAGGTTTAAACCTCTGCAGAGGTCGTACACGTTTCCCACATGACACAACCAACCCCGTTTACTGTTACACACTTGGATGTACGATTAAGAGGAGATTGTGACGAAGCCTTTCCGTAACAACCCCCTATACCTGACCAAGCCACCCGCAACTTAGGCAATGAAAGCCCCTCTCCAATGGCGGTCCTGAGGTAAGGGTTTCCCATTAGTACTAAGCTAAGCCAGAGCCCATAGTAGCATGTGGGTGTGCTGGAAGCTACATCAAACTGTACTTGGAAGATCGCATTCCCTTGGATGGCAGTCCCCACCAAAAACCTTTCTGCAAGACCCCAGTCGGCCGCATTCACTAAAAGACCCCGATGGGCGCAATCACTTGTAGACGCTCCCGTCAAGGCCATTCCGTCCAGGGAGTAGAAGATAAAATAATATATAGTTTTGTTTTTCAATAGTTTTCACAAAACGTTGCCCCAAAAGAGGGCAAGTTTATTTGTTCAAAACTTGCTTGATTTTCATCCCACCCATTTGTGCAAGCGCGGCCAAACATGGTGGTGAGTCTTTATGGCTCTAGATAAAAAAATAATGCTTTGCAAAAACTTTTATAAAACATGCATAGTGTTAAAATTTAAGGAGATATGCATCATATGAAAATATAGGTCGAAGTATGATCAATTTGCAACTTGCCTGAGTTCTCGAAGAGGAAATATTCTACTCTGGGTTGTCTCTCCTTCTCGTTATGATATATCTAATGATAAAAGTAAAATACTTCAACACACAACAAAATCCAAATACTGATCCAAATAAAGATTAAAATAAAATACAAGTTATATGACTGCTAATGTTACAATGACAATTAGTATTAGGTCATAGTTGGGGTTGAGATAGTAAAGTTTCGAGGATCAAATTTGTATAAAGAAATTATTTAGAACAAGTGGGCTCATGGTCCACTTTATGTTACTTCTAGAAATCACAAGTGGTTAGGGTTTGACCCCAAGGTTCCAAGTCCATGGTTGGAATGTTTGAGAAGCCCATCTAAAGGTGTCATATAATGATTCCCTACATGAGTTTCAAACTAGTGGATCAAGTACCAAAGTGAGTTATAGAAATTCACTAGGTACGTGTTTTTTAAGAGAGTTAAATCCTAAGTTGTGAACCTAAAGAAGTAATGAACATGTCGAAAAGTGTAACATAAAGATTCTAATATGATCAAATGAACCTGAGATCCAAGTTCGTAGAAGGAAATAATTTGACTGAATTGTGGAATAATTGATATGACAATTTCGGTTGAATTCCTAGTTTCAAGTCAAAAGAGTGACAAAAATTGAATGGGAAAATGTGACAAGTGTTCCAACAGATAGATATGATTCCGAAAACCAATTTTTACATAATAAACTTTTTCATATGAATTATAGATTAAAAGATATGGCAAAAATATTCAATTTGCCATTTAAATCAAAACTAAATTTTAGATTGCCCAAAAGTGAAATTTTATAATTTTATAAAAAAGTACAGGTTTCAATGAATCGTGCGATATCTTATTTTTCGAAATCGGACATACGGTTTGGGAGATACGAATTTCCAAAGTTTGGATATTTTTCTGAAAAAAGAATTACGTGATTTAGGGAGAGCTCACCGGAGTTGGTCGCCGGAGTTGGGGAAGAAGGTCGCCGGAGTAGAAGCTCCCTGACATCAAGTAGAAGGAGGACGGTGAAGAGGTCGACGAGGGAAGTCCGTTGGGCAATGTCCCGGGCTCGTCCTCGTCCCGTGGCGGTGTGGAGCGGCCGCCAGAGCTGCAGAATTCCGACGAGCAATTGATCGAGATGGGGAGGGAGATAGCTCCCGAAAGGAGAGGGCTTCGGACGATGGCTGAGAGGGGCTCGCGGGGTGCTTTTTATAGGGCTCGGGGAGGTCAGTATTCGAGCAGAAGATGGAGTTTAATGGTGGCTGTTCCGCTCCCTTGTAATGGCCACTATGGGAGTATCCAAGGCGCACTGAGGGACGGGAGGGGTCGAGGGAGGCAAGGTGGTTTCGTTCAGGTGGTCAGTGGGTGCGGGGAATGGGAGAGGACGGAAGGAAGAGGTACAGGCATCCATGAAGTTCTCCTTCTGTACGTGTACGTGATCGTCAGGTGGAAGAAGACCGTGAGGAAGGCTGGGCCTCGCTCTTGTTATTTTGGTGGGCTCAGCCCAGTAAACTAGGACCAGTTTTTTTTTAATTTGGGATTTTGGTGATTAAAAAGTTTAACTAAAATAATTGTGAAAATGTTGATAATTACGAGAATAATATTTGTACGGCTATTATATAGTTTTACCCTAGCAATAATTTTTATTATTCATATAATTAGTTTAAATGATCTATGGACCCATTTTATTCTATTCAAATATAAATTTTTAGGCCATGTCACTAATACTGTTTTGTTTTAAGCAATTAACCATCAAATTAAAACATGAAAATGATAATCGTGCTAAATTAAATATTTCCATTTTTTTGGAGAAGTCACATTATCTCCTCTCATTGAGTTTATTAAGTAATTTGGAAATATTTAAATGGCACTAAAACTCCGATTAAGATCCAAGTTCAGATGGAACTAAAAATTCAAAGAACTTCACATAAAATATTCTTCCATCACATTTTGAGAAAGTCATTTTATTCTCACTCCATTTTTATTTGTGGTTTCAAATATTTTGTAGCTGTCCAAAAGAAAAGCAATTGGATGAAATATTTGAAACAAGAATCAAAAGGTTTTAATTTCCCATGAAAATCAAAGCAATTCACTCAATAATATCTTATTATTAACATTCTAAAATTTGAAAATTTTGGGGATGTTACAAACTACCACCCTTAAAAGAAATATCGTCCTCGAGATTTGCATAGGCTAGCAAGAAATAGGATAGGGTTTGGGTTTCTTGGGTTACTTCCCCGGGGTTTGGTCATAACATATATAGGTTTGCAGTTTATCCTTTTTCCTCTAGTCTTGAGAGAATGTTTTCAGCATGCCTATATTCGAGGCTTTTGTCACCATTCTGGATCTTTGATGATTTCTTGTGTGACCCAATTATCATTCTAGGGTGTTTGGGGTGCTACCACCCTTAAGAACAAACTTGAGGGGATTTCCACAATTTCTTCATTCCTTGTTGGTTCTTCATAAAGATTCTATGTTCTGAACCGAGCTTTCCCTCAAAAGAAAGTCTTTCTCAAAATCCATAAAAAAACTACCTATTGAAACTCTCATGGCAGTCGATAGCTTCTGATGCAATTCTTTGAAGATCTTCGTATTTATTTCTCACCGTTCAGTCTACATTAGGCATAGTTGCCTACCTATAAGGGTAATACATCTTACCATTCTATGGTTATAGGCTTGTCGCAACGACACTCTACTAGAGTTTCAAGTCTCTCTGACTTACCAATCAACATATGAAAGCATATAATAAGAGTCTCCGGTATGGGGGCCAATCCATCCCGTACTCAAATCATTTCCTCATATGCAGATAAGTAAATCGCGTGTTCTAACACTCGGTCTTTCTCACTCCTCCTTAAGACGTCTTCACCTACAACACTAATAAAGCGCTTTTGGGTGACTTTGTTCCTACACATGTTGTGTTATAACTTACATGCGAGAAATAGCGTAACTTTTGTGCGCCAAAGTTGCATTCTCCTTACGAATAGATTCCTTATTACATCCTTTAACCACTCGTACAACTTCGAGTTCAAAATAGCTTATTACAAGTGCCGCCATCCACATGGATTGGTATGGTCAAGCACGTAAACCCAACATTATTCCTTACTCCTTCGTAAGAAGTTTAGTCCAGCTGAAAATGTGCGATGTAGTCCTTGAATTCATTAATCCTATGCTCCTTCACGGCGGCCATGAACTTCATGTCCATCAGCTCAGCATATACTTCCCGCAAGTACTCTTGGGCATGACGGAGTCTGGCTTCAAGGATTTCCCCAATCTGACGTATGGCTTCCATGGCAGCTTCACGAACAGAGTCGAAGAAGGTGGTTCGAGGTACTCGGGAAATGAAAAAGTATTGCCCAGTAGTCTTTGGACAAACTCCTTTTTCACGGAAGAGGTGTACTTTCACGTACCAAAGTTCCACTCCATTTTCAATGAAAGGATAACCCTTGTAGATAGCATCTCCTTTAAGGTGAATATGTCCCATCATATCCTTCAGGATCTTTGGAAAATCATGGTCACTAGTCAAAGTCATGATCATTTCTGGACCCTTGTGGAATGACTCGTAAAGGGTTGCCATCAGCAGGTGAAAAGGAAGGGTAGAGTTCAAAACAACAAGGCATGTATCTCCTTCGAAGAAATGTGGTTGTTTCCATGAGGAAACGTTTAGTGGTTGGTTCGTCCATGGTTCAAGGTTTTGGTCTAGGTGAGATAGAGCTTAGGAAGGAAAAGAGATGTACACACACACACACGCCACAATCAACAACCAACTCATATCTCAATGTTCTTAGCGTTTATAATAGGCTCGTTTACTATGGTTTCGTCCTGAAGTCTTCAATCCTTCAGTTATTGGAAGTCTTCAGTGTGTGATGCTTCACCCGTTTGAAGGTATCCTGTTAATCATCCGTAACTTGCACCTCTCAAGGTTCAATAAATAATACCAACCTATGGAGTTCTTATCCTAATAACACAAAATCTTAAAATCATACAATTCAAATGACAACAACATCAAATCAATGGCAAAGAACTCCAATAAACTCCAAATTCACTCATAGATTTCAAACAAACAATTCCTATGGTACCTTCATCCACATGAGTTGGCATGGTCGGGCACACTAATCGCACTCTTTCATTTATTTCACAACTCTCATGGTGGGCTTGGATTCAAGTAGGATATTCCTTGGTAGTGGTAATCTTTAGCTTCTTCATATCCAACTTAGTCTTGAGTGTCCTGAGTTCTTCTTCAACCTCTTGGATGTACACTCCAGTACCGAAGACTCCTTCGCTTAGCATCAATTCCATGTAGTAACCTTTAGGATCTTGAAAATCCATACCAAATATCATTGTCAAAGTCACTGGAGTCTTGGAGATTGGTCATCTAAGTTTTTTGAGAGCAGACGAGAGCTTAGTAAAGAAAAGAAGAGGATACGAGAATACTTGTCAGTGCTATTGAAAATATAAGTTGTTCCTATCAAGGTTTTCCTATTTCTTAACCATTTTCTAGGGTCACGTCCTACAGTCAACGTATGCTCTGATATCATTTAGTCACGACCCGGATTTGGTAAAATCCAAGTCTCTGTGCTTACTGTGCTATCCCTGGATCATAGCTAATACACACAGTAACAAGAATGAATATCAGTAAAACACACATCATTTTACTACAACGGTACATCCATAATTAAACAAACACATACCATTGGCACAGCTCAATGCTGGCACATAATACAGCGGAATAATACATAGTCGCTAAGTTAGGGCTCCATCAACGCCACTGGGCTCGTTGAGTGTAGACCATAACCGTATTGTCTCTTAATCTGTTGAGATCTGCACATGACAGGTGCAGGTGAGTACGTGGATGTACTCGCAAGTTGCAAAGGAAAATTTAACAGAATATATATATGCAGGGTAGTATTGGTGGAGGTTCCCTTTGCACAAAGCCAATTTTCTCCTATACTAAAATTTTTGTGAACTTATTTTGAGATAAAAATAGTTTTTAGTATAGAAGGTAGGAGTGAGACACATGGATATGTGCACCAGTGCTCATTCTCCAAATTTTGGTAAAACATAAATATGGTTGAAGTGAAACACATTCACTGTGCTCATTCCTCAACTTTCCCTTCCCTTAAAACAGACTTTTAGAAAAGAGAGGGGAGATTCTTCTTCAGTCCAAGTCTTCAGTTGCTCAAAATTGCCCGTAACTGGTGGCACGGCTAATCAATTAGGTTTAACCCTCTACAGAGGTTGTACACGTTCCCCACATGACACAACCAACCCCGTTTACCGTTACACACTTGGGTGTACGACTAGGAGGAGATTGTGATGAAGCCTTTCCGTAACAGCCCCCTATACCTAACCAAGCCGCCCGCAACTTAGGCAATGAGAGCCCCTCTCCGATGGCGGTCCTGAGGTAAGGGTTTCCCATTAGTACTAAGCTAAGCTAGAGCCCATAGTAGCATGTGGCTGTATTGGAACCTACATCAAACTGTACTTGCAAGATCTCATTCCCCTGGATGGCAGTCCCCACCAAGAACCTGTGTGCAAGACCCCAGTCGGGCGCATTCACTTCAAGACCCCGATGGGCGCAATCACTTGTAGACGCTCCCGTCAATACCATTCCGTCCAGGGAGTAGAAGTAAAATAATATATAGTTTTGTTTTTCAATAGTTTTCACAAAACGTTGCCCCAAAAGAGGGCAAGTTTATTTGTTCAAAACTTGCTTGATTTTCAACCCACCCATTTGTGCAAGCGCGGCCAAGCATGGTGGTGCGTCTTTATGGCTCTAGATAAAAAATAATACTTTGCAAAAACTTTTATAAAACATGCATAGTGTTAAAATTTATAGAGATATGCATCATATGAAAATATAGGTCGAAGTATGATCAATTTACAACTTGCCTGAGTTCTCGAAGAGGAAATATTCTACTCTGAGTTGTCTCTCCTTCTCGTTATGATATATCTAACGATAAAAGTAAAATACTTCAACACACAACAAAATCCAAATACTGTTCCAAATAAAGATTCAAATAAAATACAAGTTATATGACTGCCAATGTTACAATGACAATTAGTATCAGGTCATAGTTGGGGTTGAGATAGTAAAGTTTCGAGGATCAAATTTGTATAAAGAAATTATTTAGAACAAGTGGGCTCATGGTCCACTTTATGTTGCTTCTAGAAATCACAAGTGGTTAGGGTTTGACCCCAAGATTCCAAGTCCATGGTTGGAATGTTTGAGAAGCCCATCTAAAGGTGTCATATAATGATTCCCTACATGAGTTTCAAACTAGTGGATCAAGTACCAAAGTGAGTTATAGAAATTCACTAGGTACGTGTTTTTTAAGAGAGTTAAATCCTAAGTTGTGAACCTAAAGAAGTAATGAACATGTCGAAAAGTGTAACATAAAGATTCTAATATGATCAAATGAACCTGAGATCCAAGTTCGTAGAAGGAAATAATTTGACTGAATTGTGGAATAATTGATATGACAATTTCGGTTGAATTCCTAGTTTCAAGTCAAAAGAGTGACTAAAATTGAATGGGAAAATGTGACAAGTGCTCCAACAGATAGATATGGTTCCGACAACAAATTTTTACATAAGAAACTTTTTCATATGAATTATGGACTAAAAGATATGGCAAAAATATTCAATTTACCATTTAAATCAACTAAATTTTAGATTACCCAAAAGTGATATTTTATAATTTCATAAAAAAGTACATGTTTCAGCGAATGGGGGCATATCTTATTTGTCGAAATCGGACATAAGGTTTGGGAGATACGAATTTCCAAAGTTTGGATATTTTTCTGAAAAAAGAATTACGTGATTTAGGGAGAGCTCACCGGAGTTGGTCGCCGGAGTTGGGGAAGAAGGTCGCCAGAGTAGAAGCTCCCTGACGTCAAGTAGAAGGAGGACGGCGAAGAGGTCGACGAGGGAAGTCCGTTGGGCAATGTCCCGGGCTCGTCCTCGTCCCGTGGCGGTGTGGAGCGGCCACCGGAGCTGCAGAATTCCGACGAGCAATTGATCGGGATGGGGAGGGAGATAGCTCCCGAAAGGAGAGGGCTTCGGATGAGGGCTGAGAGGGGCTCGCGGGGTGCTTTTTATAGGGCTCAGGGAGGTCAGTATTCGAGCAGAAGATGGAGTTTAATGGTGGTTGTTCCGCTGCCTCGTAATGGCCACTATGGGAGTATCCAGGGCGCACTGAGGGATGGGAGGGGTCGAGGGAGGCGAGGTGGTTTCGTTCAGGTGGTCAGTGGGTGCGGGGAATGGGAGAGGACGGAAGGAAGAGGTACAGGCATCCATGATAGGGCTGGAAGAAAAGCTCGAAGCTCGCGTGCTAAACAAGTAGCTCGTGACTCGGCTCGAATCGACTCGAACTCGAAGAATAACGAGTCGAGTTGAGCTTTAGTTTAAGATTGTTTATAGACCAAGTTAAACGAGCCAATCTCACGAGTACTCGTGTAACTCGTTAGGCTCGATACATTAGATCAGTCAATCCCAATACAAAGAAAGATCAGCCATTAAACAACCTACATCCCAGGCGCACAACCCAAGGCCCAAGCGTTGAATGACTAGCCTCCTAGGAGACTCATGCGTTACAAGGAAATTACAATTGTATAGTGATATATATGTTTAATATATACATAATCATTTTTATCATATTTGAGGGCTTTATGTTTATATCTTTAATGAGCCTAACAAGCTAAACGAGCCAGCTCGCGAGTTATACAAGTCGAGCCAATCTTGGGTTTGAGCTCGTTATAGTAACGAGTCAAGTCGAGCTAGCTCGTTAACGAAACGAGCTCTAGCGAGTCGAGCCGAGCTAGCTCGACTCGGCTCGAATTCCAGCCCTAATCCATGAAGTTCTCCTTCTGTACGTGTACGTGATCGTCAGGTGGAAGAAGACCGTGAGGAAGGCTGGGCCTCGCTCTTGTTATTTTGGTGGGCTCAACCTAGTAAACTATGACCAGTTTTTTTTAATTTAGGATTTTGGTGATTAAAAAGTTTAACTAAAATAATTGTGAAACTGTTGATAATTACGAGAATAATATTTGTACGGCTATTATATAGTTTTACCCTAGCAATATTTTTTATTATTCATATAATTAGTTTAAATGCTCTATGGACCCATTTTATTCTATTCAAATATAAATTTTTAGGCCATGTCACTAATATAGTTTTGTTTTAAGCAATTAACCATCAAATTAAAACGTGAAAATGATAATCGTGCTAAATTAAATATTTCCATTTTTTTTGGACAAGTCACATTATCTCCTCTCATTGAGTTTATTTAGTAATTTGGAAATAATTAATTGGCACTAAAACTCCAATTAAGATCCAAGTTCAGATGGAACTAAAAATTCAAAGAACTTCACATAAAATATTCTTCCATCACATTTTGAGAAAGTCATTTTATTCTCACTCCATTTTTATTTGTGGTTTCAAAATATTTCGTAGGTGTCCGAAAGAAAAGTAATTGGATGAAATATTTGAAACAAGAATCAAAAGGTTTTAATTTCCCATGAAAATCATAGCAATTCACTCAATAATATCTTATTATTAACATTCCAAAATTTGGAAAATTTTGGGATGTTACAACTTCAAACCTCGAGAAAATAACTTCTTTAAGCATTTTAATAGAAGTGTTATGATCAGCACTACTAGTTGGAATAGCTTATACCCACTTAGTAACATAATCAACAACAACTAAAATATGTATATACCCATTAGAGGAAGGAAAATGTCCCATATAATCAAATCCCAAACATCAATGGTTCAATAACAAGTGAATGATTCATAGGCATTTCCTGACGTCTACCAATATTACCAATTGTTTGACATTCATCACAAGATAAGACAAACTTACAAGCATCCTTGAAAAGAGTAGGCCAACAAAATCCAGATTGTAATACCTTATGTGCGGTTCTATCTCTAGCATGGTGTCCTCCACCAGCCTCGGAATGACACTTCCGTAGGACTTGTTCTTGTTCATACACAGGTATACAACGTCTAGTAATACCATATACTCCTTCTTTATAAAGATGTGGGTCATCCCAAAAGTAATGTCTTAAATCAAATAAGAACCTTTTATTTTATTGGTCTGTGAAACTCTATGGCATAAATTTAGCAACGATGTAATTAGCATAGTCTGCATACCAGGGAGTATTATGAGAAGTGTTTAAAAAAACAATTGTTCATCAGGAAAACTGTCATAATAGGCAGTAGGCCAGCAAGAATAATTTCCAATCTGGATAGATTATCACCTACGGGATTCTCAGCCCCTTCCTATCAATAATATGCAAATCAAATTTTCGTAACAAAAGAACGCACCTAATGAGCCTAGGTTTAGCATCTTTCTTTTCCATAAGGTATTTAATAGCAGCATGATTGGTGTGAACAATTACTTTAGAATCAACTATGTAAGATCTGAATTTATTACATGCAAACACAACTGTTAAATATTCTTTCTCAATAGTAGCATAATTTCTTCGGGCACTGTCTAGAGTTTTACTAGCATAATGGATAACATTTAATTTTTTATCAACTCTTTGTCCTAGAACAGCACCAACAACATAATCACTAGCATCACACATAATTTCAAAAGGCAAGTTCCAATTAGGTGGTTGAACATTAGGTGCAGAAGTTAAGGCTTTCTTAAGTGTTTCAAAGGCTTCTATAAAATCATCATCAAAAACAAATGGAACATCTTTTCCCAAGAGATTAGTAAGAGGCCTAGAAATATTATAGAAGTCTTAAAGAAACCTTCTATAGAAACTAGCATGACCAAGAAAACTTATTATACCTTTAATATCTTTAGGACACGGCATTTTCTCAATTGCATCAACTTTTAGCTTTGTCTACTTCAATACCTCTTTCAGAGATTTTATGACCTAAGACAATACCTTCATTCACAATAAAGTGGCACTTCTCCCAATTCATGACAATATTAGTTTCTTCGCATCTCTGCAAAACTCGATCAAGGTTACTTAAGGAATCATCAACAGGAGTCCATAAACGGAGAAATCATCCATGAAAAACTCAATAATATTTTCACAAAAATCAGAGAATATAACAGTTATTCATCTTTGACAGGTAGCAGGTCCATTACACAAACCAAAAGGCATACGTCTATAAGCATAAGTTCCAAACAGACAAGTAAAAGTAGTTTTCTCTTAATCTTCCGGCGATGTAGGTATTTCAGAGAAACTAGAATATCCATGAAGAAGGCAAAAGTGTGTGTGCTTAGATATTCTTTCTAACATTTGATATATAAAAGGCAAGGGGTAATGATCTTTTCTAGTATCTTTGTTTATTTTTCTAAAATGAATTACCATCCTATTAGCAGTTACAATTCTTTGTGGAATGAATTCATTTTTATCATTAGGAACAACGGTAATGCCTCCTTTCTTAGGAACACAATGAACGGGACTTACCCACCTACTATCAGCTATGGGATAAATTATAACTGCTTCCAGAAGCTTTAATATTTCAGTTCTTACCACACCCTTCATCTTAGGATTTAATCGTCGTTAGTGATCAACAACTGGTTTAGCATCAGGTTCCATATTAATCTTATGCTGACATAGAGTGGGACTAATGCCCTTAAGATCATCAAGATTATATCCAATAGCGTCACGGTGCTTCATCGGAGTCTTTAGTAATATCTTTTATCCATGCTCTCAGAGGTTAGCACTAATTATAACTGGATATATCTTCTTTTAATCAAGATAAGCATATTTCAATGTATCAAGCAATTGTTTTATTTCAAAGACAGGATCACCTTTGGGTGGAGGAGGAGCTCCAACAGTTTCAACCAACAAATTATGTTTAAGGAGAGGTGGTTGATCAAAGAACATATTATCTATTTCGTTTCTTTCATTCATGTGCATATCATTTTCATGGTCTTGCAAATATTGTTCTAACGGATCGATAGGAGGTACGACAATAGAAGCAAGACCAATAATTTCATATTTAGGAAATTCTTTATCATGAGGTTGTCTACGAAATTTAGAGAATTAAACTTATGAGATACATCACCAAAGTTAACACTGACAGTTTCTTTAGTGCAATCAATCTTAGCGTTAACGGTGTTCAAGAAAGGTCTACTAAATATAATGGAACAAAAATCATCTTGTGGAGAACCAAGGACTAGAAAACCAGCAGGTTATTTTATTTTTCCACACAAGACTTCAACATCTCTAACAATCACAAGTGGTGAAATAGTATCTCTATTCACCAGCTTAATAGTAACATCAATGTCTTTTATCTCAACAGGTGCAATATCATTCATAATTTCTTGATATATGGTAAATGGGATAGCACTCACACTATCACCCAAATCACATAAGCCATAGTAACAATGATCTCCTATTTTAGTTGAGATAACAACATGCGAACAATAGGTTTATTCTTATCTTTAGTATCAGGCTTAGCAATTCTAGCGGCTTCACCACAAAAGTAAATAACATGCCCATCGATATTATCGACCAAGAGATCTTTAACCATAGCACCATTAGGTTCAACTTTAATTTGTTCAGAGGGTCTAGGTGCTCTAATATTACTTTTGTTAACCACGGTTGAAACTTTAGCATGTTCCTTTATCCTAACAGGAAAAGGTGGTTTCTCAATATAAGTGATAGGCACAACTGGATCAACATCGTAAATGATAGTTTCATCTCTAACTATAGCAGGTTCCAATCTTTTGTTTAATAGGGGGGTGATACTTAAACCACTTCTCCTTAGGGAGATCAACATGAGTAGCAAATGATTCACAAAAGGAAGCTACTATCTTAGAGTCAAGTCCATATTTAGTGCTAAACTTATGACATGCATTAGTATCCAAAAAAGATTTAACACAATCAAACTCTCAAGTATTATAATTGACTCATTACCTTCTTCGATTTCCTAATATTTAGAGTTGCGTTTAGTTCTTTCTAGAAGATCCCATCTGAATTCGATACTTTTCTTCATAAAGGAACCAGTTGAAGAAGAACTGAACATGGTTTGATCATTATTAGAAAGTCGAGCATAAAAAATCCGTAAGATAATTTCTCTTGAGAGCTCATGATTGGGGCATGTGTACATCATGTACTTAAGCCTCCCCAATATTGAGTGATACTTTCTCCTTCACAAGGCAAAAAATTATATATATAATTTCGATCATGATGAATCAGATGCATAGGATAAAACTTTTGATGAAATTCCAATCTCAATCGGTCCAATCCCATGTTCCAATATAATCACATAGCCTATACCATTTCAATGCCTTTCCCTTAAAATATAAAGGGAAAACCTTATTCTTAACTTCATATCTGGGTAGACCTGCAAGCTCAAATAATCCAAAAGCTTCATCCACATAGATTAGATGCATATCAGGATGCATTGTTCCATCTCCTGCATAAGGATTAGCTAGTAGTTTCTCTATCATACCGGAAGGAATATCATAATAAATATTTTCAGTAGGTGCAGTAGGTTGAGGAGCAACTCTTTGTGCTTTCGGTCGAGGTGAATATATCCCAAACAAACCCCTCAAAGGATTGTTTTCCATAGTAAGAAGTGATAGTAAATTTCAGCATGTAATATAAATGTTTCCTTACCAAGTTCCACTCACCAAAGGCGCTTCACTCCCTAGCAATAGTGCCAAAAAAGTTTCTTGATGACCCAAAAGTATAGGGGATCAATAGTGGTCCTTTAGATAAGTAAGGGAGTTGAACCCAACGAGGAGCAGAAGGAAATGACAAGCGGTTTCAGCAAGGTATTTTCTGCAAGCACTAAAATTATCGGTGACGAGTAGTTTGATACCAAGATAATTTGTAACAAGTGGCAATAGCAATAGTAACTAAGGTGCAACAAGGTATCCCAATCCTTTTTGTAGCAAAGAACAGACCGGAACGGTCTCTTATAATAAGAAAAACATTGTTGAGGACACACGGGAATTTCATCTAGTCAATTTCATCATGTTAGTTTGATTCACGTTCGCTACTTTGATAATTTCATATATGGGTGGACCATTGCTTGGGTGCTGTTCTTACTTAAACAAAACCTCCTACTTATGATCAACCCCTCACAACTATGAAAGAAGAATTAAGATAAATCTAACCATAGCATGAAACATATGGATCCAAATCAACCCCTTACAGAATAGCTCATAAACTAGGATTTAAGCTTCTGTCATTGTAGCAACCCATTATATAATAAATACTCCACAATGCATTCCCTTAGGCCAAAATATGGTGAAGTGTCATGTAGTCGATGTTCACATGACACCACTAAGGGAAACAACAACATACATATCATTAAAATATCGACCGAATACAAAATTCACATGATTACTTATTACATGACTTCTCCCAGGTCCTCGAGAACAAAAGTAACTACTCACAAATCATATTCATGTCCAAGATAAGAGGGGTATTGAATAGCATAATGGATCTGAACATATAATCTTCCGCCTAATAAACCAACTAGCATCAACTACAAAATGTAATCAACACTACTAGCAACCCACACGTACCAATCTGAGGTTTTGATACAAAGATTGAATATAAGAGATGGACTAGGGTTTGAGATGAGATGGTGCTAGTGAAGATGTTGATGAAGATTGGTCCTCCCACGACGAGAGGGTTGTTGGTGATGACGATGGCTTCGATTTTCCCTTCCCAGAGGGAAGTATCCCCGACGAAATCGCTCCGCCGTAGAGAAGAAGTGCTCCTACCCAAGTTCCACCTCGAGACGGTGGAGCTCCATCCCGAAAGTACTATCCTTATTTTTTTTCTAGGGCAAATGGGCTTATATATCAGAAGATGGTCACCAGAAGCTGGTCAGGGGCCCTACCAGCCACCAGGGCGCGCCTAGGGGGGTGGGCATGCCCTGGTGCCTTTTGGGCACTTGGGTTGCCCCCTCTGGTATTTCTTTCTTCCAGTATTTTTTATTTATTCCAAAATAATTCTTCATGAAATTCATCTCATTTGGAGATGTGTAGAATAGGTATCTCTGACATAGCTTTTTCAGGTCCAGAATTCTAACTGCCAGCAATCTCCCTCTTCATGTAAATCTTGCAAATTAAGAGATAAAAGGCATTAGAATTGCTCCAACAAGTGTTATATTGATTACAACCACTATAAATAACAGTAGGAAACGATGATGCAAAATGGGCGTATAAGACCACAATCTGCATATGCTCCTGGACTACCTCCCAAGCTCCACGTCGGTGCCTCATTGCGGAAGGACCCGAAGCTTCTTTATTTAGCACTACTATCACCACAGCCAAAGCCAAGATGATGAATAACCTAAAATCCTAAGGTACTAGAGCCTAAAACCTAAAGCTACACGATCCACACGCGTGGATCCAGTGACCTATTAGAAATATGCCCTAGAGGCACTAATATTGTATTATGATATTTCCATTTTCATAACTAAGAGTTTATATTTCATGCTATAACTGCCATGATCTTAGAATATGCGATCCAGTGGAAAACTCATATGCATGTGTGGAATGATAAACTGTAAATTATAGGATCCCGGTCTTGCCTCTAAGACTGGTTAAAGTGTTGTTCGTGATCATCTTTTCCAGATCTTAGGATATCGTTAAGTGTAACGATAATCCTAACACGACATTGAGTGTATGACATTATAAGAACGGTCATATTGAATCGACCCAATCTTGTTTGTTATACTTTGAGATAATATCGTCTGAGATCAATTATTATAACACAGAGTATTAAGATGTGTTTTAGTTCCTTAGACCATGCGAGTATCGTAGTCACTTCCTATTGTATGGTGAACTTTGGGGTTGCTCAAACGTCCTCAGTAACATGGTGATCATAAGGATAACTTACAGGTTCATCAAAAAGCTTGAGAAGGGACTAGATAGTTCAAGAGTGCGATTTTCTCCTCCGATGTTGGAGATATATTCTTAGGGCCCTCTCATTGCGATGACATCCGTCATTGTCTGCCCAGACATAGGTGACTATGTCACATGGATGCCGGACCACTTCAACGAGAAAGAAGAGCAAAAATCGGCAACGAGATCAATGGTATAGTGAGCATGTGCATGACTCAGGAGAATACCAATGCACCTCAGGTTTTGTAAAGTATCACAAAGCAAAGGGAACATCACATGATAACTGAAGGTCCACTCGAATGTCATTCAAGTAATGATAGGGATCGATATGGACATCCATGGTTTCGCTATCGGTCATTGAACGAATGGTTTTCGTTCATGTATATGATTTACCAACCTATGGGGTCACACGCTTAAGGTAATCACAATCTGCTGGGTTTTAGTAGGAAAAGATTATTGAGGATTTATTTGTGGAGTTGTTTCATTAATATTCAGAATAGTTTCGAGAGGAACCATAAGCGTTTCGGGGTCACCGGAAGGGTTCCATAGTTTATCTGGTAATACCAGGTATTCCTGATAATTAATATATAGGTGGAAAATGTTTTCAGTGATGTTAAATTACATATAAAAGACTCTAGTAGTTGTTAGAGGGCTTTTATATTTATTAAATATCAACAGGCCTTAAAAGGCCTAGTGGTGGAAGGCAACTTGCGCCACAAGGGCCCAAGTGGAGGTGGTGCACCCCCCCTTTCCTAAGGGGGGGGCGAATTGGACTAGAGGGGAGTTGGACTCCCCCCCTTGGCCGGTGCCCCAAGGAGGGACTTTCCCTCCTTGGTGGTGTCCCTCCTATCCCCCTCTAACCTATATATACTTGAGGTATTGGCACTATTTTCTACACAAGTTTTGGAGCCTCCTCTAGTTCATCTAGTTCTAGTTCTAGTTGGTCTTTATTGACTAATAACAGCTAGACCTAGTTCCTCTAATCATCATAATTAGAATCCCGGTGTGGTTCTAATCTCCTCCATCTAATTCTCCAATGATAATTAGCTCTGGATGGCGAAGCACTGCCTGATCATGAAGATCGTACACATGCAACCAATTAGAGAGGTCATGCTTTCGGTGTTCTGTTTGAGGGATCGTTGAAGGGCAGTTTGCGGGATCATCATCAATGGTTTGAGGGACCTGAAGTATGATCTACACCGACACATCTACTTTCACTGCACTCTACAGTCAGTAACGATCATTCATCCAAACCCTATATGCATCTTCATAGTGTTCCTGGGTGATCATAGGGCGATTTTGTTTTCTTTTCTACCACATTTCCAATAGTGGCATCATGAGTGCTTCTTTGAGTAGATGCAGGTTTTGATTTAGATCGCATGTGGATGTGAGGGTTTGATGTTCTTGCTATGCTTCCCTCAAGTGTTTCTTCGGTTCAGTTCATTGATGACACGATGTCACTTTTACAAGGTTCCAACAATCTTTCGGCTTGATGATTTCCTAAGAATTCCTTGGGCTTCATCATAGTCAAGAATAGTGAATTGTCGCGTACACAAGAGGGCGATGAAGATGAACGATATTCTAGGCGGCCACGTGTATCTGACGAAGTGAGCCGAAACATGAGATTTGTTCTCATAAGTGAAAAGAATGAGTATGTGCTGGATCAACCCCTAGGTGATCCTCCTACAAAGATGCACCAAAAGAAGTTGCAAATGCTTTCACTACTTGTAGTGATGACTATGAGTCAGTCCAGTGCCTCATGCTAACTTGCATGGATCCTGAAATACAAGAACATTTTGAATATTATACCACTCAATTCATTATTGGGTCTCTGGAAGTTCTATACAAGAAGCAGGCAATGACCAAATATTTTAAACAACCAAGGCCTTGATTGAATGTAGGATGGCAGAGGGTTCCTCAATGGGTGAGTGCTACTTATGAGCTGCATTGGGATTTTCCCTGAAGAGGAAGGTTGAAGCAATATAGTAGTGGATAAGTATTTCCCTCAGTGAGAACCAAGGTTATCGAACCAACAGAAGAACCACACGAATCCCAGTGAATAGTACCTGCACGCACAAGAGCAAATACTTGCACCCAACATGGGCAAGAGGGTATTAAATCCCCTTGAACTTGTTACCTGCAAGGATCAAATCTAGTAGTGGTGGATATATAAATTGAAAAGTAAAATAAAAGTAAATAAATTGCAGCAAGGTATTTTTGGTTTTTATAATATGATAAAAGTACACCTCGGGGCCATAGTTTTCACTAGAGGTTTTTCTCTCGAATAAATAACATGCAATGGGTAGACAAATTACTGTTGGGAAATTGATAGAAAAGCATATAGTTATGATGTTATTAATGGCAATTATCATGTACATATGCATTACGTCCATGATAAGTAGACCGACTCCTGCATGCATCTACTACCATTTCTCCACTTCGATAATGCTTATATGCTTGCCTCTCTGCGTATTCAGTTCATGACAAACAGAGTAATGCATGAAGTATGATGACATAATGTAGACAGAATAAAACCAAGCAATATGATTGAACCCTGTTGTTTTACCCTTAATGGCATCAAAACAAATATGTGCCTACTACTTCTTGAGCTAGCGTTGATTTTTCCCTTTAAGAGGAAACAGTGATGCAGTAGAGTAGAGATAAGTATTTCCCTCAGTTAAAAACCAAGGTATCAATCCAGTAGGAGGAACACACAAGACCCCAATAGATGCACTTGCACAAACTAACAAACACTTGCACACAACGCAAAAAGGGGGTTGTCAATCCCTTCAGGGTCACTAGCAAGGGTGATATGTGATAGAGATTGATATAAAAGATAAGTAAAAGCGTAAAATAAATTAAAGATAAATAAATTGTAGCAAGGTATTTTTGGGTTTTTGGTTTTATAGATATGAAAATAATATGATAAAAATAGACCCATGGGCCATAGGTTTCACCAGAGGCTTCTCTCTTGAAAGAAACATATGATGGGTAAAGAAATTACTGTTGAGCAATTGATAGAAAAGCGCATAGTTATGACGATATCTAAGGCAATGATCATGAATAGAAACATCACGTCCATGACAAGTAGACCAACTTCTGCCTGCATCTACTACTATTACCCCACACATTGACCGTTATCCAGCATGCATATAGTGAATTAAGTTAACAAGAATGGAGTAATGCCTTAAGCAAGATGACATGATGTAGAGGGATAGATCCAAGCAATATGGTAAAAAAAACCATCTTTTTATCCTTAATGGCAACAATACAAAAACGTGCGTTGCTACCCCTACTGTAATTGGGTGAGGACATCGCAAGATTGAACCCATCACAAAGCACCTCTCCGATTTCAAGAAAGATCAATCTAGTTGGCCACAATAGATGAGAGAGAAATACGAAGCTATATTAATCATGCATAAAAGAGTTCTGAGAAGACTCAAATAATATTCATAGATAATCTGGTTATAAATCCACAATTCACCGGATATCAAGGAGAACATTGTACCGCAAAAGAAGATTACATCGAATAGATCTCCCAGAATATCAAGGAGAACATTGTAATTAAGATCAAAGAGAGAAAATAGGTTGCCTAGCTACTAGCTATGGATTTGTAGGTCTTTGGTAAACTACTCACACATCTCCGGAAGGGCAGCAAGGTTGATGTAGAGGCCCTCCATGATCGAATCGCCCTTCAGCGTAGTGCCAGAAAAGGCCCCAAGATGGGATCTCACGAGAACAGAAGCTTGCGGTGGCGGAAAAGTATTTTTGGTGCGCCCCCTCGTATATGGGGAATGTTTGGGTATTTATGGAGCTGGAATTAGGGTTAGGGGAGTCCCAAGGGGCCCACAAGCCTGGGGGCGCGCCCTCCCTAGGGCGTGCCTCTAGGGCTTGTGGCCCTCTCATGGCTCCTCTGGCCTCCTCCCGAAGCTTCGTGGTTGTCTTCCGGGCCAACAAAAATCCTCAAAAAGTTTTGTTCCATTTGGACTCATTTGGTATTGATGTTTTGTAAAGGACAAAACCAAGGAAAAAACATCAACTGGCACTGGGCACTAGGTTAATAGGTTAATTCCAAGAAATGATAGAAAATAGCATATTAATGCATATAAAACATCCAAGATGGATAATATAATAGCATGGAACAATAAAAAAATAGACGTATCAAGCATCCCCAAGCTTACTTCTTGCTCGTCCTCAAGTAGGTAAATGATAGAAACAAAAGTTTTGATGTGGAATGCTACCTAACATGTTAACAAGTGATCTTTCTTATTGCGGTATGAATATTCAGACCCATAAGATTCAAAACAAAAGTTTAATATTGACATAAAAAATAATACTTCAAGCAGACTAATAAAGCAATCGTGGCCTTTCAAAATATCATGTCTAAAGAAATTTATCCCTACAAAATCATATAGTCTTGTCGTTTTCTATCTTCATCACACAAAGTATTTATCATGCACAACCCTAATGACAAGCCAAGCCATTGTTTCATACTTTTAATGTTCTAAAGCTTTTTCAACTTTCACGCAATACATTAGCATCAGCCATGGATATAGCACTATGGGTCGAATAGAAGGTGGTAGTAGACAAAAATGAGAAAGAAATACTCACACCAACTAGGAATATTAATAGGCTATGGAGATGCCCATCAATTGATATTGGTGCAAGTGAGTAGGGATTGCCATGAAATGGATGCACTAGAGCTATAAGTGTATGAAAGCTCAAAAGAAAACTAAGTGGTTGTGCATCCAAATCGCTTGCTCGCGAAGACCTAGGGCAATTGGAGGAAGCCCATCATTGGAATATGCAATTCTATAATGAAAATTTCTCACTAGTAATATATGAAAGTGACAACATAGGAGACCCTCTATCATGAAGAACATGGTTCTATTTTGAAGCACAAGTGTGAAAAAAGGATAGTAATATTGTCCCTTCTCTCGTTTTCTCTCATTTTTTTATTTTTTTCTTTCTTTCTTTTTGGGCTCTATGGCCTCTTTTTTTATTTTGGGCTCTTTGGCCTCTTTTTATTGTAAGTTTGGAGTCTCATCCCGACTTGTGAGGGAATCATAGCCTCCATCATCCTTTCCTCACATGGGACAATGCTCTAATAATAATGATCATCACACTTTTATTTACTTACAACTCAAGAATTACAACTTGATACTTGAACAAGGATATGACTCTATATGAATACCTCCGGTGGTGTACCGGGATGTGCAATGATCTAGTGTGACATGTATGAAAAGTATGAATGGTGGACAAGCCACAAATACTATGTCAACTATATGATCATGCAAAGTAATATGGCAATGATGGTATGTGTCATAATAAACAGAACGATGGAAGTTGCATGCCAATATATCTCAGAATGGCTATGGAAATGCCATAATAGGTAGATATGGTGGCTGTTTTGAGGAAAGGTATAAGGTGGTTTAATGCACCGGCGAAAGTTCGACGGTACTAGAGTGGCTAGCAAAGGTGGAAAGGTGATAGTGCGTATAATCCATGGACTCAACATTAATCATAAAGAACTCACATATTTATTGCAAAAATTTATTAGCCCTGAAACAAAGTACTAATACACATGCTCCTACGGGATAGATTGGTAGGAAAATACCATGGCTCATCCCCAACCGCCACTCATAAGGAAGACAATCAAAAATAAATCATGCTCCAACTTCATCGCATAACTAGAGACCATACGTGCATGCTTAGGGAATCACAAACCTTGACACAAATATTTCTATTAACCCACAATTACCAACTAGCATGACTCTAATATCACCATTCTTTATATCTAAAAACATTTGCAAGGAATCAAACTTCTCATGTATTCAATGATCTTCATGAAAGTTTTTATTATATCCCTCTTGAATACCCATCATATTAGGATCAAATTCATAACCTAAAAATTGCCATACTATTTTTAAGACTCTCAAAATAAATTCGAATATCGTGAAGCACATAGAGTATTCTAATAAATTCACGATTAATGTGTGTCCCTCCCAAAAGGTGTGTACAGCAAGGATGATTGCGGTAAACTAAAAATCAAAGACTCATATAATACAAGATGCTCCAAGCAAAACACATATCGTGTGGTGAATAAAAATATAGCCTTTTTACCGATGGATTGAAGACAAAAGATGGGATGCCATCTGGGGTATCCCCAAGCTTAGATGGTTGATTGTCCTTGAATATTACCTTGGGGTGCCTTCGGCATACCCAAGCTTAGGCTCTTGCTACTCCTTATTCCGTAATCCATCAAAATTTTACTCAAAACCTGAAAACTTCACAACACAAAACTCAATAGAAAACTGTGAGATCCATTAGTGAAACAAAGCAAATAACCACTTTTAGGTACTATTGTAAACAAATTCCAATTTTATATTGGTGTTATATCTACTGTATTATAACTTCTCCATGGTTCATACCCCCCCCCCCCCCGATACTACCCATGGATTTATCAAAATAAGCAAACAACACAATGAAAACAGAATCTGTCAAAAACAGAACAACCTGTAGTAATCTGGACTTTAGCCAAACTTCTGTGACTCTAAAAATTCTTAAAAATTAGGACAACGTAGGAAATTTGTATATCAATATTGTGTAAAACTTTTGAAGAATTTATCACTGTTCCAGCATATCAGATCAACTCTGTTACTTGGTGCAAAGTTTCTGTTTTCTCACAGAATCAAATCAACTATCACCCAAATCATCCCAAAGGACTTACTTGGCACAAACACTAACTAAAACACTAAAACACAATTATTACAGAAGTAATATTGCATATATCATAAAAACATAAAATATTGGGCTGTCTCCCAACAAGTGCTTTCCTTTAAAGCCTTTTAGCTAGGCGTTGATAATTTTAATGATGCTCACATGAAAGACGAAAAATTGAAGCACAAAAAGATCATCATATAGCACGTGAAAACCAAGTTTAAGTCTAACATACTTCCTATGCATAGGCATTTTATAGGGAAAAGATTTATCAAGGCAAGGAAAAACTAGCATATGCAAGGAAGAAGGAATAAACAATAGCAATCTCAACATAACGAGAGGTAATTTGGTAACATGAAAATTTCTACAACCATATTTTCCTATCTCATAATAATTACATGAAATATCATAATCAAATTCAACAATATAGCTATCATATAAAATTTTCTCTTCATGATCCACATGCATAAAAGTTTTATAATCTTCCAAGATAGTGGGATTAACATCAACAAAAGTCATGACCTCTTCAAACCCACTTTTATCAAAAAATTCATAAGATTGAACACCCTCCAAATATGTAGGTTTATTTTTAGCTAAATTTGACACTTTTACAAACCCAATTTCAATATTATCGCAAACAAATTCATCATGAATCTTAAATAAATATTCAAGATCATAAGAAGCATTATCACCCCAATCGTGATGATTGCAATAAGTAGTGGACATAGCAAAATTAGCATCCCCAAGCTTGGGGTTTTGCATATTATTAGCACAATTGACATTAATTTGTAATAACATCATTGCAATCATGATTTTCATTCAATGAGCTATCATGAATCACTTTATAAATTTCATTGTAATTTTCAAATTCACGAATTTCAAGCAAAATTTCATAAAGACAATCTAGTGCACTCAACTCACTAGGAATTGGTTCATCATAATTGGATCTTTTAAAAATATTAGCAAGTGGATGAGGATCCATAAACCTTTTGCTTTCTGATTTGGAATAAACATACAATTATACCAAGCGAACGAGCAAACAAACCAAGTAAGACATAAAGGCAAATAGAAAGGGCAAATAAAAAGGCAAATATTTTCGGGTTTTTTTCTGAAAATGTTTTAGAAGTGGGGGAGAGGAAAACGAGAGACAAATGGTTAATAAAGTAAATGCAGGAAATGAGAGTTTATGATGGGTACTTGGTAGGCTTGACGTAGAACCTCCCCGGCAAAGGCGACAAAAATTCTTCCTATTACCTTTTGAGCTTGCGTTGATTTTCCCTTGAAGAGGAAAGGGTGATGCATCAAAGTAGAGATACATATTTCCCTCAGTTAAGAACCGCGGTATCAATCCAGTAGGAGGAACACACAAGTCCCCAATAGATGCACCTGCACAAACTAACAAACATTTGGACACAACACGAAAAAGGGGTTGTCAATCCCTTCATGGTCACTAGCATGGGTGAGATCTGATAGAGATTGATATAAAAGAGAAGTGAAAGTGTAAAATAAAGTAAAGATATATAAATTGCAGCAAGATATTTTTGGGTTTTTGGTTTTATATATCTGACAATAATATGATAAAAATAGACCCGGGGGCCATATGTTTCACTAGAGGCTTCTCTCTTGAAAGAAACATATGATGGGTAAACAAATTGCTGTTGAGGAATTGATAGAAAAGTGCATAGTTATGACCATATCTAAGGCAATAATCATGAATATAAGCATCACATCCGTGACAAGTAGACTGAAATGGTTCTGCATCTACTACTATTACTCCACACATCGACCACTATCCAACATGCATCTGGTGAATTAAGTTAACAAGAACGGAGTAACGCCTTAAGCAAGATGACATGATGTAGAGGGATAGATCCAAGCAATATGGTAAAACCCCCATCTTTTTATCCTTAATGGCAATAGTACAAATACGTGCCTCGCTACCCCTATTGTCACTAGGTGAGGACACCACAAGATTGAACCCATCACAAAGCACCTCTCCCATTGCAAGAACGATCAATCTAGTTGGCTAAACCAAATCAATAGATCAGAGAGAAAGACAAATATATATTAATCATGCATAAAAGAGTTCAGAGAAGACTCAAATAATATTCATAGATAATTCGATCACAAATCCACAATTCATCGGATCTCAACAAACGCACCGCAAAAGAAGATTACATCGAATAGATCTCCAAGAACATCGAGGAGAACATTGTATTTAAGATCAAAGATAGAAAAGAAGCCATCTAGCTACTAGCTACGGACCCCTAGGTCTGTGGTAAACTACTCACACATCATCGGTGTAACATCCCAATTTTCAATTCGGATGTTATACATAGATCATCATATGCATTTCATATTTTGTTGCATTTTGGTTGTGATCTGCAAAATTTTAAGCAACTCAAGGACCCACAGAGAGAGTTGGAGGTTTCATTTAATTATCAGATTTGAATTTATTTCAAATTTGAAAAGAGGATCAATTTGACTTTCAATAGTTTCTCTCCAATTATTTCCAACAATAAAAATAATGAGTGAAGATAAAATGACTTCTTCAGAATAGAGGAGAAATATTGGAGAAGAAATTTTGAAATAAAATTATTATTTTATTTGAATTTTATTTGCATTTTATTTGAATTAGAGAAAAACATGAATTTTTAAAAATTGCACTTAGTCGAGAAAAATGTTCATCTTGTCCCAAGTATGAGGTTTGGATGGTGAAAATTGTTTCTGGAATTTTTTGATTTTTATTTATATTTATTAGGATTTTCTTCGTGGAAATCGTTTAAGAAAAACTTCCTGGGCCGGCCTAGCCGAGCCAGGCCAGGCCCTGCCTCGCGCCGTGCTACGTCTTGAGCTTGCATTGGTTTTCCTTGAAGAGGAAAGGGTGATGCAGCAATAGTAGCGTAAATATTTCCCTCAATTTTTGAGAACCAAGGTATCAATCTAGTAGGAGGCTACTCAAAAGTCCCACGCACCTACACAAACAAACAAACAACTCACAACCAACGCAATAAAGGGGTTGTCAATCCCTTCACGGCCACTTGCGAAAGTGAGATCTGATAGAGATAGTATGATAAAATAAATATATTTTTGGTATTTTATGATATAGATTGGAACAGTAAAGATGCAAATAAAAGTAGATTGAAAGCTTATATGTTAAAAGATAGACCCGGGGGCCATAGGTTTCACTAGTGGCTTCTCTCAAGATAGCATAAGTATTACGGTGGGTGAACAAATTATTGTCGAGCAATTGATAGAAAAGCGAATAATTATGAGATTATCTAGGCATGATCATGTATATAGGCATCACGTCTGCAACAAGTAGACTGACTCCTGCCTGCATCTACTACTATTACTCCACACATCGACCGCTATCCAGCATGCATCTAGAGTATTAAGTTCATAAGAACAGAGTAACACATTAAGAAAGATGACATGATGTAGAGGGATAAACTCATGCAATATGATATAAACCCCATCTTTTTATCCTCGATGGCAACAATACAATACGTGCCTTGCTACCCCTATTGTCACTGGGTAAGGTCACTGCAAGATTGAACCCAAAGCTAAGCACTTCTCCCATTGCAAGAAAGATCAATCTAGTAGGCCAAACCAAACTGATAATTCGAAGAGACTTGCAAAGATAACTCAATCATACATAAAAGAATTCAGAGGAGATTCAAATATTTCTCATAGATAAACTTGATCATAAACCCACAATTCATCGGATCTCGACAAACACACCGCAAAAAGAGTTACATCGACTAGATATCCAAGAAGATCGAGGAGAACATGGTATTGAGATCCAAAAAGAGAGAAGAAGCCATCTAGCTAATAACTATGGACCCGAAGGTCTATGGTAAACTACTCACAACTCATCACAGGGGCTATGGTGTTGATGTAGAAGCCCTCCATGGTCGATTCCTCCTCCGGCGGAGCGCCGGCGAAGGCGACAAGATGGGATCTCGCGGATACAGAAGGTTACGACGATGGAAATTGTTTTTCATTGGCTCCCTGGATGTTTTCGGGGTACGTGGGTATATATAGGAGGAAGAAGTAGGTCGGTGGCCGCCCGAGGGGCCCACGAGATAGGGGGGCCCGCCCTGTAGGGGTGGGCGTGCCCTCCACTCTCGTGGTCGCCTCGGCTGCTTCTTGACTTGCACTCCAAGTCATCTGGATCACGTTAGTTCCAAAAATCACGCTCCCGAAGGTTTCATTCCGTTTGGACTCCGTTTGATATTCCTTTTCTTCGAAATACTGAAATAGGCAAAAAAAACAGCAATACTGGCTGGGCCTCCGGTTGGTAGGTTAGTCCCAAAAATGATATAAATGTGTAAAATAAAGCCCATAAACATCCAAAAGGGGTAATATAATACCATGGAACAATCAAAAGTTACAGATACGTTGGAGATGTATCAAGCATCCCCAAGCTTAATTCCTGGTCGTCCTCGAGTAGGTAAATGATAAAAACAGAATTTTTGATGTGGAATGCTACCTAGCATAATTCTCAATGTAATTTTCTTTATTGTGGCATGAATGTTTAGATCCAAATGATTCAAAATAAAAGTTCATATTGACATAAGAAATAGTAATACTTCAAGCATACTAATCAAAGCAATCATGTCTTCTCAAAATAACATGGCTAAAGAAAGTTCATCCCTACAAAATCATATAGTTAGGCTATGCTTCATTTTTGTCACACAAAAATGTTCCCAAATTCTACACCCTCAATGACAAGCCAAGCAATTGTTTCGTACTTAAATAAACTCAAACTTTTTCAACCTTCATTCAATACATGAGCGTGAGCCATGGATATAGCACTATGGGTGGAATAGAATATGATGATGGGGATTGTGTGGGGAAGACAAAAAAATAGAAAGTCTCATATTGACGAGGATAATCAACGGGCTATGGAGATGCCCATCAATTGATGTCAACATGAGGAGTAGGGATTGTCATGCAACGGATGCACTAGACCTATAAATGTATGCAGGCTCAACAAAAGAAAACTAGTGGGTGTGCATCCAACTTGCTTGCTCACAAAGACCTAGGGAATTTTGAGGAAGCCCATCGTAGGAATATACAAGCCAAGTTCTATAATGAAAAATTCCCACTAGTATATGAAAGTGACAACATATGAGACTCACTATATGAAGAACATGGTGCTACTTTCAAGCACAAGTGTGGAAAAGAGATAGTAACATTGCCCCCTTTTTATTTTATTTTATTTCCTTTTTCTTTTTTTGGCCTTTCTTTTTTTTGGCCTTTCTTTTTTTTGTTTTATTTTCTTTGGGGACAATGCTCTAATAATGATGATCATCACACTTTTATTAATTTACAACACATGAATTACAACTCAAAACTAGAACAAGATATGACTCTATATGAATGCCTCCGGCGGTGTACCGGGATGGGCAATGAATCAAGAGTGACATGTATGAAAAATTATGCAAGGTGTCCTTGCCACAAATACGATGTCAACTACATGATCATGCAATGGCAATATGACAATAGTAATGCGTGTCATGATGATAAACGGAATGGTGGAAAGTTGCATGGAAATATATCTCAGAATGGCTATGGAAATGCCATAATAGGTAGGTATGGTGGCTGTTTTGAGGAAGATATAATGAGGTTTATGTGTGATAGAGCGTATCATGTCACATGGTTTGGATGCACCGGCGAAGTTTGCACAAACTCTCAAGGTGAGAAAGGGAAATGCACGGTATCGAAGAGGCTAGCAATGATGGAAAGGTAAAAGTGCGTATAATCCATGGACTCAACATTAGTCAAAAGAACTCATATACTTATTGCAAAAATCTACAAGTCATCAAAAACCAAGCACTACGCGCATGCTCCTAGGGGATAGATTGGTAGGAAAAGACC
This sequence comes from Triticum aestivum, assembly GCF_018294505.1. Lineage (NCBI taxonomy): Eukaryota > Viridiplantae > Streptophyta > Magnoliopsida > Poales > Poaceae > Triticum > Triticum aestivum. The sequence goes on from NC_057801.1 coordinate 314,816,487, forward strand.
ATCGCTCGTCCCCGACCGCCACTCATAAGGATGCACAATCCAAGGACACTTCATGTTTCAAATTTGTTACACAACTTTAACCATACGTGCATGCTACGGGACTTGCTAACTTCAACACAAGCATTCTTTAAATTCATAATCACCCAACTAGCATGACTTTAATATCACTACATCCATATCTCAAAACAATTATCAAGTATCAAATTGATCATAGCATCCAATTCACTTCCTATGATAGTTTTTATTATACCCAACTTGGATGCCTACCATTCTAGGACCAATTTTATAACCATAGCAAATACCATGCTGTTCTAAGAGACTCTCAAAATAATATAAGTGAAGCATGAGAGACTAGCAATTTCTACAAAATTAAGCCACCGCCGTGCTCTAAAAGATATAAGTGAAGTACTAGAGCAAAACTATCTAGCTCAAAAGATATAAGTGAAGCACATAGAGTATTCTAATAAATTCCAATCAAGTGGTCTTCTCCCAAAAGGTGTGTACAGCAAGGATGATTGTGGAAAACTAAAAATCAAATACTAATATCATACACGACGCTCCAAGCAAAACACATATCATGTGGCGAATAAAAATATAGCTCCAAGTAAAGTTACCAATGAACGAAGACGAAAGAGGGGATGCCTTCCGGGGGCATCCCCAAGCTTAGGCTTTTGGCTATTCTTGAATATCTTGGGGTGCCATGGTCATCCCAAGCTTAGGCTCTTTCCACTCCTTATTCCATAGTCCATCAAATCTTTACCCAACACTTGAAAACTTCACAACACAAAACTCAACAGGAAATCTCATAAGCTCCGTTAGTGAAAGAAAGCAAAACCACCACATAAGGTACTGTAATGAACTCATTCTTTATTTATATTGGTGTTAAACCTACTGTATTCCAAGTTCTCTATGGTTCATACCACTTAATACTAGCCATAGATGCATCAAAATAAGCAAACAACACACGAAAAACAGAATCTGTCAAAAACAGAACAGTCTGTAGCAATCTGTAACCCACGAATACTTCTGGAACTCTAAAAATCCTACCAAAATAGGAAGTCCTGGGAAATTTGTCTATTGATCTACAGAAAAAGAATCAACGCAAAATCACGTTTCTGTGATTTAACAAAACTAATTTCGTGCGCGCAAAGTTTCTGTTTTTCAGCAGAATCAAATTAACTATCACCATAGGTTATCCTATAGGTTCTACTTGGCACAAACACTAATTAAAACATAAAAACACATCTAAACAGAAGGTAGATGCAAAATTTATTACTAAATAGAAACAAAAACAAAAAACACAAATAAAATAGGGTTGCCTCCCAACTAGAGCTATCGTTTAACGCCCCTAGCTAGGCATAAAAGCGAAGATAGATCTAAGTAGTGCCATCTTTGGCACTCAATTCATAAGTAGCTCGCATGATAGATTCATAAGGTAATTTAATTTTCTTTCTTGGAAAGTGCTCCATGCCTTTCCTTAATGGAAACTGGAATCTAATATTCCCTTCCTTCATATCAATAATCGCACCAATCGTTCTAAGGAAAGGTCTACCAAGAATAATAGGGCAAGAAAGATTGCAATCTATATCAAGAACGATAAAATCTACGGGCACCAAATTTCTATTTGCAACAATGAGAACATCATTGATCCTTCCCATTGGCTTTTTAATGGTGGAATCCGCAAGGTGCAAATTTAAAGAGCAATCATCAAGATCATGGAAACCTAGAATATCACATAAATTTTTCGGAATCGTGGAAACACTAGCACCCAAATCACATAAAACATAACACTCACGATATTTTATTTTAATCTTATAGTAGGTTCCCACTCATCATTAAGTTTTCTAGGTATAGAAACTTCCAAATTAAGTTTTTCATCAAAAGATTGCATCAAGGCATCAACAATATGTTTGGTAAAAGCTTTATTTTGACTATAAGCATGAGGAGAATTCACAATGGATTGCAACAAGGAAATACAACCTTCTAAAGAACAATTATCATAATCAAATTCCTTGAAATCCAAGATAGTGGGTTCAATGCTATTTAAAGTCATGACCTCTCCAATCCCACTTTTACCAAATTTAGCATCAAGATCTAAAAACTCCGAATTATTGGGACGCCTTTTAACTAAAGTTGATTCATCTCCAGTCCCATCATTATCAAGATTCATATTGCAAAACAAAGATCTAATAGGGGACACATAACTTTAAGGTCTTCATCATTATTATCATGGAAACTAGAAGAACACGCCTTTACAAAGCAATCTTTCTTAGCACGCAATCTAGCGGTTCTTTGTTTGCACTCATCAATGGACACTCTCATTGCTTTGAGAGACTGATTGATACCATGCTTTGGAGAAGTAGATCTAAGTTTCAAAGAATCAACATCAAGCGAGAGTCTATCAATGTTCCTAGCCAAATCATCAACTTTGAGCAATTTTTCTTCAAGCAAGGCATTAAGTTCTTTTGAGAGATCATAAATTCTTTCGCACTATTCTCAAAATCAGACGGCATCTTATTAAAATTACCAGAAGAATTATTGTAGGAATTTCCATAATTATTAGAGGAATTACTAGGGAACGGTCTAGGATTAAAGTTTCCTCTATAAGCATTGTTTCCAAAACTATTCCTACCAACAAAATTCACATCCATAGATTCATTATTATTCTCAATCAAAGTAGACAAAGGCATATCATTGGGATCAAGAGGAGTATTCTTAGTAGCAAACAACTTCATAAGTTCATCCATCTTTCCACTCAAAACATTAATTTCTTCTATAGCATGCACTTTTTTACTAGTAGATCTTTCGGTGTGCCATTGGGAATAATTAGCCATAATATTATCAAGGAGTTTTTTAGCATCTCCTAAAGTGATATCCATAAACGTGCCTCCCGCGGCCGAATCTAAAAGATTTCTAGAAGCAAAGTTCAATCCGGCATAAAATTTTTGTATGATCATCCATAAATTCAAACCATGAGTAGGGCAATTGCGAATCATCAATTTCATTATTTGCCAAGATTGGGCAACATGCTCATGATCAAGTTGTTTAAAATTAATAATACCGTTCTTAAGAGTGATGATCTTAGTGGGAGGAAAATATTTAGAGATAAAAGCATCTTTGCACTTGTTCCAAGAATCAATACTATTTTTTGGCAAAGACGAAAACCAAACTTTAGCATGATCTCTAAGGGAAAACGGAAATAACTTCAATTTAACAATATCATTATCCGTATCTTTCTTCTTTTGCATATCACACAAATCAATAAAGTTGTTTAGATGGGTAGCGGCATCTTCACTAGGAAGGCCGGCGAATTGATCTTTCATAACAAGATTCAGCAAAGCTGTATTGATTTCACAAGACTCAACATCATTAAGAGGAGCAATCGGAGTACTAAGGAAATCATTATTATTCGTATTGGAGAAATCACACAATTTGGTATTATCTTGCGCCATGGCGACAAGTAATCCAACACACAAGCAAACAGAAAAAGGCAAGAGAAAAAGAGAGGAGAAGATTGGGAAAGAGAGGGCGAATAAAACGGCAAGGGTGAAGTGGGGGAGAGGAAAACGAGAGGCAAATGGCAAATAATGTAAATGCGAGGGAGATGAGTTTGTGATGGGTACTTGGTATGTCTTGACTTGAGCGAAGACCTCCCCGGCAACGGCGCCAGAAATCCTTCTTGCTACGTCTTGAGCTTGCGTTGGTTTTCCTTGAAGAGGAAAGGGTGATGCAACAATAGTAGCGTAAGTATTTCCCTCAGTTTTTGAGAACCAAGGTATCAATCCAGTAGGAGGCTCCTCAAAAGTCCCACGCACCTACACAAACAAACAAAGAACTCGCAACCAACGCAATAAAGGGGTTGTCAATCCCTTCACGGCCACTTGCGAAAGTGAGATCTGATAGAGATAGTATGATAAGATAAATATATTTTTGGTATTTTATGATATAGATTGGAAAAGTAAAGATGCAAATAAAAGTAGATTGAAAGCTTATATGATAAAAGATAGACCCGGGGGCCATAGGTTTCACTAGTGGCTTCTCTCAAGATAGCATAAGTATTACGGTGGGTGAACAAATTACTGTCGAGCAATTGATAGAAAAGCGAATAATTATGAGATTATCTAGGCATGATCATGTATATAGGCATCACGTTCGCGACAAGTAGACCGACTCCTGCCTGCATCTACTACTATTACTCCACACATCGACCACTATCCAGCATGCATCTAGAGTATTAAGTCCATAAGAACAGAGTAACGCATTAAGAAAGATGACATGATGTAGAGGGATAAACTCATGCAATATGATATAAACCCCATCTTTTTATCCTCGATGGCAACAATACAATACGTGCCTTGCTACCCCTATTGTCACTGGGTAAGGTCACTGCAAGATTGAACCCAAAGCTAAGCACTTCTCCCATTGCAAGAAAGATCAATCTAGTAGGCCAAACCAAACTGATAATTCGAAGAGACTTGCAAAGATAACTCAATTATACATAAAAGAATTCAGAGGAGATTCAAATATTTCTCATAGATAAACTTGATCATAAACCCACAATTCATCGGATCTCGACAAACACACCGCAAAAAGAGTTACATCGAATAGATCTCCAAGAAGATCGAGGAGAACATCGTATTGAGATCCAAAAAGAGAGAAGAAGCCATCTAGCTAATAACTATGGACCCGAAGGTCTGTGGTAAACTACTCACAACTCATCAGAGGGGCTATGGTGTTGATGTAGAAGCCCTCCATGGTCGATTCCCCCTCCGGCGGAGCACCGGCGAAGGCTCCAAGATGAGATCTCGTGGATACAGAAGGTTACGACGGTGGAAATTGTTTTTCGTTGGCTCCCTAGATGGTTTTGGGGTACGTGGGTATATATAGGTGGAAGAAGTAGGTCGGTGGCCGCCCGAGGGGCCCACGAGATAGGGGGCGCGCCCTGTAGGGGTGGGCGCGCCCTCCACTCTCGTGGTCGCCTCGGCTGCTTCTTGACTTGCACTCCAAGTCCTCTGGATCACGTTCGTTCCAAAAATCACGCCCCCGAAGGTTTCATTCCGTTTGGACTCCGTTTGATATTCCTTTTCTTCGAAATACTGAAATAGGCAAAAAAACAACAATATGGGCTAGGCCTCTGGTTAGTAGGTTAGTCCCAACAATGATATAAATGTGTAAAATAAAGCCCATAAACATTCAAAAGGGGTAATATAATAGAATGGAACAATCAAAAATTATAGATACGTTGGAGACGTATCACGCCGCCGCCTCCCTCCCGCTAGGGAGTCCCAACCCCGCCGCCATGGAGTCCGACATGGACTCCACCACCGCCCGACGCCGCCCCTCCCCCAAGAATCCCCCGCCCCCCTTTATAAGGAGCCGACCCCCCCCCTCCACCACATCGCCACCACCGCCACAGCGCCACACGACCGCCTACGCCACCGGACCTGCACCCCACCGCCGCCGCTGCTGCTGCTGTGCTGCGCCACGCCGACGCCGCTCGCCGCCGCGGAGCCCGCTGCCGATGCCGGAGCCGCCGCCCGCCTCGCCCGCTGCCGCCGTTGCTGATCCGCCTCGACGATCTGGATAACCGGTATAAAACCGATCCGGTTTTCTCGGTTTAGTTTCGTTTTTTTAAGTTCGGTTTATTAGGTTTAGATCGGTTTTATATTTAGTTCATTATTTGACGAACATTCACCCGTTAGTTTCTGTTAATGAACGAATTCGTTCGTTACGATCTGTTAGCGAACGTCCGTTCTGTAGATTTTTATTTTTAGTTTTATTTTCGGCCAGGGACCTATCTGCAAATAGTTTTCTCGCGATTTAGCCCCTGATCTTAAAACTAGCGTAACTTTTTGCTCGCTTATCCAAATTAGATGAAACCAATGCCTAAACCTTAGTAACGATCTATTCTTTCTAGTAAGCCAGTTTGAACATGATTTTGACAAATTAAAATTTGAGTTTAGTTCAGATTAGTTTTTGATCTTGTTTCGTTTGTATCTTGAGTTTCGTAACTCCGTTTAAGTTGATCCTTTTTGGGAATCGTAGCTAATCACATGTACCTACTGTTAAGATCTAATCCACATGAAAATAATGCTATTAGGTTTTGTTTTTTGTTTAGTTTAGTCATTTGCTTGTTTTGAGTTTTATTTAGATCTTTTCTTGATTTCTCTTTGTTTTGTTTGAGTAATTGCTTATGTATGCTACTATTTGTCTACGCTAGATTATCCAGAGTGCGAAGCTTGTTACTACGAATCTCTAGAGTTTGCAGATCGTCGGCAAGGCAAGTTACACTTTGATCATACTTTTCTATACCCAGTTCTTACTATGCATTAGTAGGTGTACCGGTCTGCCCGGAGTAGAGACTTAATGCTTCAGAAAGACTATGTCTCTATCTTCCGATCATGGATGCCGTCGAGTCTTGTGGGGAAAAGTGCGCAACCTCTGCAGAGTGTATAAACTAATCAGGGTTAGCCGTGTCCCCGGTTATGGACATCTTGAATATCTGGAATTGGATATTATTGTTGATCTCATCACTTTTAGTTAATTGAATTGTGTTTAATTGATGATACTTCTTTAATTGGGATTTGAGTTGGAGGAACCTTCTCAAATAATGGTACAACTTGGGAGTAGTAAATGAATTTATTCCTTTGTTGTAGGCAAAAACTAGCTTTATGCAAAATCTTAAACTTAGAGCCTCCACTAGCCAAATATTGCATGTAGATATAGTTCTTGCATTCATTGCTTTTACTAGTGGACCCATTGCACCAAATGGCGCAGAGACCTGCTGATTTCATGTTAGCGATGAAAAGAAATCCATGGTTTAGTTGATTTAGTTTCGGGCAAAGCACATATGGCGAAAAATTTAACGAAACATGTAATAAATAAATATAACACATATGTCTGCTTGAACTTCAAATACTACATATCATCGATAACACTATTTAATTAAAATAGAAAGAAATGATACCTACACCATCTCATTATTGGAAGGAGATAACACAAATGCAATATAACTTAATATAACATTGCTATATCTTTTCTATATGCTGATAAGACCTTGTTGTATTCTTAAAAACAACCTAGCTATTAATTTATACATGGATGTGACCTTTTCGCACCATTTGCATTTTTAATATGGCTCTAGTTATACGCATGAAACCATGTTTTCGGTGGAAATGACGCGCTACAATCTGGTCTTAAAGTAATAACTGAACCTGTTTCAAAAGTGTGAGCCAAAGCTCACCTTGCTCGAATTTCTTTCATTAATTTGACCTACTCTTTTCTCCTTGAAAGAATAGACTAACCTAAGTATTATCAAACAAATTTTCTGAATTTTGTATATGACATCATGCACTAATCTCCCCACTGAAGGAATGCATACATATACTATGTACTACACAAAACCACACACATGTCACTTATAAATACACCGGGAAAAGCAACAGTTCAGTTATAGCACCAAAATTCGTCATACTGATAACACCAATGGTCTAAAGCAGTTCCAGATATGTAACTTATATAACCTCCGCTGCTTTGTCACAGACTCAGGACATGTTCTAGTGCAGAAGTCCTTTTGGGGTCAGCCACAAACAAGACATGTTTGGCACTGTGCCTAGGGCATGGCGATTTGCTAGAATAGAAAACGGACACATCAAACGCAAGCAAGCGGTCTAAGTATAAATCACCGTTCAATTGCAGTAGCAGTGCAGCTGGAAGGAGACCATCACTGATTTTTGAAGTGTAGTGCGTGCATGTATACAGAAATGCAATCAGGGAGAAATGAAGCAATAAATTAGCTGGCAGATCAAATAGATATCATAATACAGAGCAAATAAATTCAAGTGCACACCTCGCCTGCTAGTGCTTGGTAACATACAACAAGCCTTCCTGAGGAGCAGTCAGCTTTTATCCGACTGGACTATCCTCTAAAGATTTTTAAGGATCGACTAGAGATGCTCTTACATCCACTAACCAATTGGCTGAAAGTTGACATCCTAAATATTGTGGAATACTCCCTCCATAAAGAAATATAAGAGTGTTTCGCTCTTATATTTCTTTACAGAGGGAGAATAACTTAACTACTCCAAAATATAAGCACCACAGCAATGCAGAGTCAGCTGCTACCTTCTACATTGGAAAGAATATGGTATGTAACATATACTGAAACTGTTCAACAAAATCATCTTTGCCCACTGAGGGATGACGGTCATTTTCAGACATCGAAAGAGCGTGCATGTACATCCATACATATTTACAAAAAAGTAGGAAATATAATACAACAGAGGATAACCGGATCATTTCTGATGGACACATCGTCGCCAAGTGTTAACCAGTAATGACAAAACTTTCAGTCATCATCCTTGAACTCCCTGGTTAGTCAACGAAATTAAGAAACCATCATCCTGCAGGCCATGCGCGAACCGGCACCGGCCCCCGTAGGAGCAGGCGCCGCCCTCCCACTTGTTGCACAGCTCTGTCTTCTGGGTGCCCTGCCTGTACGCCTCTAGCTCGACCACTTCTCCATCCCCCTTCGCCTCGTCCTCCCCTGCCTGCTGCAATCACCATTCCCCATTACAAGATCAGTCATACTGATATGAATTCCCAATGAAATTTCTCGAATTGAGTGTTTAGTTTCGTGAGTTAGCCAAATCAATACCCTATCTCTTCGCTAATGACGACTTTGTAACATGAAATTGCCAACAAGTAGCCAATTCAATACTATTTCTGAAGAAAAATCAAGCAAGTTCAATACAGTTTCTTCCTGCAATTCAATCCCAAGCAAGCCATGACGTGATAAGAATTTGTGTGGTTCCAACTTAACATAGGAAATTCCTAATCAAGTTGCAGCATAAATTAAAAATATCGAGTTGTAAGTTTGGCTTCATCAAGCAACTGCCAACACTATGTAGGTTCAAAGCTACAATTGTCAAGTACAAAATTATGAACACAACCTGATACTGAATGCAATTGGCAAATCGTTTATAGAACGTAATATTGCCAGAGTTTCGTCTGATTTTTCAGGTTTAAACTTTCCTGCTAACCATATAATTGCGTCACAAGCCTAATTTCTCCTCGATTAAGCGACTTCGACTCACTGCATCAGACATCTCCTTTGTTTGAGATACATCCATTTATTTGGAATATTGCCACTTAGCCAAAATGTTTGAGAAGAAGAAACAGGTATATTCAATACTTCTATTATCAAGAAGAAGCATAAAAGGCAAGGTCCCCGCAGGACAGGTTCCTATACAATGTGAGATACACTTAGGAGCATGAGGCTGAACAAAACATGATGCCCCGCTAAATCCGGAATATTAAGACGAGCGGCGAACCAAACACCAAGACAGTACACGCAGAGAGGAAAATATGGTATTTCTAGCTAGAAAGGAAGTGAGAAAACCCCGAGAAGCAGAACATCATGAACCAAATGTAAAAAGCCTTTTAGAAGATCCTCTAATAAATGGCTCTCCTAATATGTAATTTGCCTGAAGAATGAAGAAATCACATGGGATTTAGGACCACTGACCAATACATGAAATAGAAAATGCACAAAATATAAAATGTAAACAAAATTCCCCATAGAATGAACATCACAATCAGTGGGCATTAACTAAACATGAGGCACACCTAGTGCCCCTCCTGCTGGGCGGCAAGGAAGAGGTAGCGGTGGCCTTTTAACCTCTTGCTTAGCTAGGGAGGAGATGGTGGCTGGGCGCAGAGGCACATGAGATTCAAACCTACAGATGTAGCAAAGCCCCAATAATACAATCGCCAAGATGAGAAATGCTGGTTTGCTTAGAGCACTAAGGCCGACGCGTGAACCACCAACGGAAGTGAAACATGAAACAACTGTGACCAGATGCAAACAACCATGGCTAGAGAAGATTTGGTGGAAGGGAGGAACATGCACTTACATCGGTGTGAAGAGAAAACCAATAGAGAAGCTGGAAGAAGGCGCAGCGAAGACATAGAACATTAGGAGGCTCAGCAGGAACAGTAGGACAACAATTTAACCTGAACCACACTGAGAAAACATTCTCCAAGATCCTGAAAAAATCCATGTTCAAATATTAGTTGTCCCACAAATGTTATTTGTTAAGCTAATACAGATTAAATGAAAACAATAAACTAAAGTACCAAATTGGAGTAACATTCCTTCACTCATGGCCGTACTGAATCCATATCCTCTTTGATTACACTTGGTTTGTATCTGCAAAAAACAAATGGCAGCTTGGTGAAGATTTACAATATAATGCTTCGAAAAAAATACTGCATGCATGTTCTTAAATATTGATTTCTAACTATCGAGAATTGAGATGATCTTTAACATGATCGTCTCCCAGATCCCAATCTAATAAGTAGTTTTCAAATAAAAAGGAAACATAGTTTGAACATTTGGTTGCTTGGAGATAAAAAACTTAGTAGTATAAGAGAGGCTTCTCATAGCTCACAAATATCCCGACTAACACCACCTCTTCTCTACTAACACTGCTGCTTCTTGCGTCCAGTAAGAGGAAAAAGTAGATGTAAGATCAATCACTTTCTAGTGAGTTGCACCTAAAATGGATTTATCATCACATCAACTGAAACAGTGCCACCTTGGTTGGCTTATAGATTATCCATAGGCTGTAGCTCCACGTTTCAGTATGTTTTTGAAGTTTATCATACCAAAACATATGCCAACATCACCACATGTGGAATCATCATGCTTCATATAAGAGTATTACCCTGCACTTCCTCGATGGCTATGTCAAACCCCAAGTTCTTCGAAGGCCCCTATCCGCCGCGGCTCGAAGAGACAAATGACAAGCTTCTTCTCAAGCGGCAGTCCACTAATCGAGCATGGTGTTCACTCCTTTGGACAATGATACAAGCAATCAATTTTTGAAATCTAAATGCTCTTTGAACTAGAGAGAGTAATCTTTACCTCTACAATTGCTTGTGTCATCACACACATCAAATATTCTTGGCAAGGGCACATCACACAACATAGAGTACCAAATCAATCTAGATTCCAAAACACCACCTGAAAAACTTGAAAAATTTGCAGGTCGTCATGGAAAGATGAGAAAAGGGGTTAGAAAAACAGGAAGAAACACACCTGTCACATAGTCTCCTCCACAAACTGGGAGCTTTCTCCTCCTAGCGGCTTGTCCATGGCTCCCTTGACGCCTACGGTGACATGCTCCCCGCCGGCTTCCTTCTCGGACGCCCGCCGAGGGCGTCGCCCTCCTTTCCCTGCAGATCCATGGCACTCCTCCTACTTATCCCTATCATCGGCCTGTCCTTAACCCCATGATGCGTCCACCACCTGGGTCCTCCACTCCCAGCACTGGCTTCTTGGCCCTCCCCTGCTCCTCTACCCCTGGTTTGAAGACATGGCCATCCCTGCGAAGGCCCCTTGTCCGAGGACGAGGGCGATGGGAGCCAGCGGGAAGGAGGAAGGAGGAGGAAGGGGGAGAAGGGATGCGGCGGCCGGCGGCTATCTGCCCGAGAAGGAGGAGGGGAGGGGGTGTAGCGCCTATGGTGTCAAGCGAGGGAGGAAGGAGAGGTTTGGCGGCTAGGGTTGGGGCGGGTGTGGGCTCTGGTGCAGCAACCCCGCGAGGAGGATTGGAAGCGGAGCACACGCGGGGATTGGGCAAAAGCCAGTGCCTTTGTGAAGCAAAGGCACAGAGCGCCTTAGCCTAGCATATCAGCCACTCGTTTTTCATCCGACGCACATGATAGGCTGAAGGCAAAACACACTCAGACTTGATGTTTTTAGGAGAGACAGAGGAATGACAGCAGCGATGCACTAACGCTCTCCAGCCTGAATATTTGCACACAAAATATTTGATGCTAAAGATCATTCGGCTGTCAGTTAGTTCGCTGATGTTTCAAAAATCTGACAATAGGCACTGGAAAAACTGACATTCAGTGTACCAAGTTGACTTTATATCAAAGAAATTTGTACAATCTGTATCACTTAACATGTAAAATCTGAAGCAATCAGAGAAGAAAATACAAACAAGGTAACATCATAATTTCCAAGCACTTGATAATCAATAGTTCTGTAGCATAGCACTGCAATTTTCAAGCACATGACATTGAAAGTCTGAAGCATTGTGAATCACATTTTGTAGCAATAAATACTACTGATGATCAAAGTCTGTTACATAATAGGCCATTTCACTTGTACACTTAGGCCAAAAAAGACTATAGTTATCCCCCAAATATTTTCAAAAAACTATAGTTAACCCCCAAAGTACCATGTAACCAACATCTAGACATTAGAAGAAATTTGCACCATAAAGACTGTCATCACCATCACCATCACCACAAGTAGGGGGAGCAGTTAGGAGCTGAGTAAAGCTCTCAATGGCAATGTACTTTGCATTCTCTGCATTTGGGCTTCTCTTGCTGCCATCATTCTCCACGTCTACTTTGGGCTGCACATCATCCTTTTTCTTTTTTTGCTGCCAATGAAAGTTCCACTAATTAGTGTATTAATAGATGAAAACAATTTTTTGTTATGTCCAGATTAGAATATACCTTTGCTCCCTTTTTGGTTGAAGCAGGAGGTTTAGTTGCCTTGCGCTTGCCCTTGTGCAACTTATCAAGCCAATTATTCTTTCTTTTTGAATTTTTGGATTGAACCTCCTTTTTCTTCAGTCATGCTGCTCTTAGCAAGTCATCTCCTTGCTGCATATTTGGGTCATCATTTTCCTGGGCCTTACTAGGTTCATTCATGTCACTAGTAGATGCATTGAGTTTTTCCTCCAGAATCATCCGCTGCTTCGATTTCAAAAGATTGAAATTCTGAAATTTTCCTTTGGGACGCCATCAAGTGGCGGGTTTGTGGCAAGTGAAGGAGGTGATTATGCTCAAGAACTACATCAGTGACTTCCAAGTTTTCGGACTCTCGATCCAATGTAAGACTCATCCGAGCTTTACAATCAGTTCTTGTTTCAGCTCTAAAGCACTTCTGAACGGATTCCCTTTGCCCTTTTTTCCGATGGCCTTCATTGGCACAAACAAATCTGCAAGAGGTTATCTTACCATCAAATTTGCTCACATTGTTGTACCTTTTCCTCACATCAAAGCCAGCACGACCACCATATGCTCTCCAAAATAGCCAAGCCTCCTCTGAACTTTTAAATAACATGCCAACTTGAGGCATCCCCTTATCAGACTGTGCCATTGCACACAACCCAACCATACATGTATAATCAGATGATCAAATTGCACAACAATAACAGATTTTGTAGATGGAAAGTTGAAAGAATTACTACTGCACAGCCTTGTGCTGTGTACTATACTGCACAACCATGTATTGTATACTACACACTACTACAAGTTTTCTGAATTTATAGCTGCAATTGCTTGTGTGTGTGTGTGTGTGTGTGTGTGTATGTGTGTGTGTGTGATCAGAATGCATGAAATTTATAGAAATCATGGGCAATTTGTTCAGGTCATACACGCATGTGCAAGCAAATAAATATTGTTGCCTAAACTGAACCTGAACCTGTACACGCATGTACACGCATGGGCAATTTACAGTCGAACCTGAATCTGAACCTGAACATTTTAAAGTTAAACATGAACATTCAGTTAGCAGCGGACTAAACTGAACCTGGATTACCTACAGCGGCGGTGGCTGCAGATTCACAACGAAATCGCGGGGAAGATCAGGCGGACAACCATCCTCCACTGCCGCACGGCCATCATCCCTCGCCTCCGTGGTGGCGCGACCTTCGGCCCTCGCCACGGCCCCGCCTCGATCTCCAATGGATGCGGTGCGAGGCCCTCCTCCCTCTCCTCAGCGGCGGCGCGACTCTCTCTCTCTCACGGCGGCACGACGCCGCTCAACTCTCTCTCTCTCCTCGGTGAGCTCGCCCGTCAAACCCTCGCCTCCGTCGAGCGGCGCGGGAGAACTGTTTCAGCCCGCGCGCAAAAACGCCTCGCCCCGCCTCTGTCTCTCCTGAAAACAGCTAGGCTGGGGACGTTTTGCCTTCAGTCTATCCTGTGCGTCGGATGAAAAACGAGTGGCAGATATGATAGGCTAAGGCGCTCTGTGCCATCCCTGCGAAGGCCCCTTGTCCGAGGACGAGGGCGATGGGAGCTAGCGGGAAGGAGGAAGGAGGAGGAAGGGGGAGAAGGGATGCGGCGGCCGGCGGCTATCTGCCCGAGAAGGAGGAGGGGAGGGGGTGTAGCGGCTATGGTGTCAAGCGAGGGAGGAAGGAGAGGTTTGGCGGCTAGGGTTGGGGCAGGTGTGGGCTCTGGTGCAGCAACCCCGCGAGGAGGATTGGAAGCGGAGCACACGCGGGGATTGGGCAAAAGCCTCTTCCACGCGAGAACGATCGACCCAGCCAATAAACTCATAGCGCGAGCCCACCAGTCATTGGACGACAAAAATGACCGTGAGGTGAAATTGGGTTTGACAGCAAGTAAACATACAATGGCTCAAACGCTCTACATAACCAGATCCAATGGCCAACAAAGGCACAATTGGGGGAGCACCGTGGAGGCAAGTTGGCTAGGAGCCTTATATGTTTAAATAGTGTAACTCTACCAGCATATTCAATGTGCTGACCTACACGGCTGCAACGTCTCATGTTGCAGACTACTCAGACGACGAATAAGGTGCGACAGGTCGTTGTCGTGCACTCAGCTATGCCGTTGGAGTTGATGGACTCATTTACCTTCAAAGCTTCCGCAGTTATTTAGTTTAGATGGCCTTAGGCCATTTTATTTTGTGTAATCATACTCTCTATGAGGACCTCGATGTAATAAGTGTGTGATTGAACTCTACTATAATTCCTTGAGTATTGTGCGTGTCAGCATTACCAATCCAGGGATGACACTTAAGCATGGAGACTTCGGTCCATTGGGATCGTGGTCGCACAAGATGGTATCAGAGCACATGCTGACAGTAGGACACGACCACTAGGATAAGCCACAGGATTAGTCTTCTCTGCTCATTTCTATTTCTCCTCTATTTCTACTCTATAGATGGAGGACCCTAGGAACAAGTTCACTCAACCCGATGACGACACCCCATTCGGACGACACTTGAAGGAAGTCACTAAGTACCTGAACATCAGACTACCAAGCTTCATTGGGATTTTCTCTGCAACTTTACCGGGAGAGGAGCACTGGAAGATCAAAGTTTGGGTACCTGGGAGGACGTTTGCGTCAACAACGGAGCCTATTGATTTCTACTTAGATGCACCAAGTTGGAGTTTGGGAAAGAGCATGGCAGCCCACATCATTTTTGAACGCATATGTGAAGTATACCACAAGGAGCTTGAAACCACCGTCTATCAAATATGTGGACGCCAAGACGAGGAATGGGAGATGATTCGTACCAGGAAGGATGGATCAATTGCAGCATACATTCAGGAGATGGGTGACCACATTCGCCGATATGAGAATCAGCTGTGCTTCAACATGAAGAAGATGAAGAAGGTGATAAAGAAGAATATCGAATTAGAATAGGAACTCCACGCGATGGATATGAGGAAAAAATTGTTGTACTAGTGGAGAAGCATGAAGACCTGAAGAGGAAGCGAGGACTACCCATGGAGGACCATAAGCGAGAACCTGAAAAGGAGATCCGTTCGGAGGACTACATCATTTTGGATGACACCGACACGGACAATGATGCAAATGATGACAGTGATGATGACTACGTAGATGAAGCTGGAGCATATATCATGGAGTCTTCCACCGATCAAAATTTCTAGAAGACCACTATGTTACTAGTAGTATTTCTTCCAAGTAGTTAGCCTCGATCGATTTGTAATCATAGTTAGATCGTTTGTGTGAATCTTGTTTGATATTGAATGAAGTGAACTGATTGTATTTGTCTCATGTGCATAGCTCCCGAGGACACATGGGAATTATAGTCAAGCTAGTTTTCATCACGTTCAAATGATTCGCGTTCGGTACTTTGATAATTTGATATGTGGGTGGACCGGTACTTGGGTATAGCCCTAACTTGGACAAGGATCCCACTTATGATTAACCCCTATTGCAAGTGTCCGCAACTACAAAAGAAGTATTAAGGTAAACCTAACCACAATATTAAACATATGGATCCATATCAGCCCCTAACGAAGCAACGCATAAACTAGGGTTTAAGCTTCTGTCACTCTAGCAACCCATCATCTACTTATTACTTCCCATGCATTCCTCTAGGCACAAATAATGGTGAAGTGTCATGTAGTCGACGTTCACATAACACCACTAGAGGAAAAGACAACATACATCTCATCAAAATATCGAACGAATACCAAATTCACATGACTACTAATAGCAAGACTTCACCCATGTCCTTAGGAACAAATATAACTACTCACAAAGCATATTCATGTTCATAATCAGAGGAGTAATAATATGCATAAAGGATCTGAACATATGATCTTCCACCAAGTAAACCAATTAGCATCAACTACAATGAATAATCAACACTACTAGCAACCCACAGGTACCAATTTGTGGTTTTGATACAAGATTGGATACAAGAGATGAACTAGGGTTTTGAGAGGAGATGGTGCTGATGAAGATGTTGATGGAGATTGACCCCCTCCCGATGAAAGGATCGTTGGTGATGACGTTGGTGATGATTTCCCCCTCCCAGAGGGAAGTGTCCCGGCGGAACAGCTCTGCCAGAGCCCTAGGTTGATTCCGCCAAGGTTCTGCCTCGTGGCGGTGGAGTTTCGTCCCGTAAGATTGCCCACGATTTTTTCCAGGGTAAAAGTGATGATATAGCAGAAGATGGACACCGGAGGCCCACCAGGGGGCCTAGGAGATAGGGGGCGCGCCCTATAGGGGGGGCGCCCCCTGTCTCCTGGACAGGGTGTGGGCCCCCTGGTGTATTTTTTCGCTTAGAAATTCTCATTAATTCCAAAAAGTTGTTTTGTGGAGTTTCAGGACTTTTGGAGTTGTGCAGAATAGGTTTCCAACGTTTGCTCCTTTTCCAGCCAGAATTCCAGCTGCCGGCATTCCCCCTTTTCATTGTAAACCTTGTAAAATAAGAGAGAATAGCCATAAGTATTGAGATACAATATGTAATAACAACCCATAATGCAATAAATATTGATATAAAAGCATGATGCAAAATGGACGTATCAACTCCCCCAAGCTTAGTACTCGCTTGTCCTCAAGCGGAAGCCAAAATCAAAAAATATGTTTACATGTTTAGAGATAGAGGTGTCGATAAAAATAAAATACGGACATGAGGGCATCATGATCATTCTTATAACAACAACATATATAGATTTTATCATATGATTTCTTATGCTCAAGTAAAAATCAATTCACAATGTCAAGTATGGTTCAAAAACTTCATTGGGAACTAACAAACTATAATCTCAGCCATTGAAGCAATTGCAATTTATCGTAACATTAGAAAGAGTCAACAATAGAGCTTTTCAGCAAGCTCACATACTCAACTATCTTGTAGTCTTCTACAATTGCTAACACTCACGCAGTACTTGTGGTTATAGAGTTTCAGCCGGACACTAAGAAAGATAGGGGCTTATTGTGTTGCCTCCCAACGTATTCACCTTTAGGTGATGTCAACAATAATAGCCCATGCTGACTTACATCCAATTGGATATATATATCATGATCTTTCAAACACGAGGAGCTTGCCAAAGGATAAAATGAAAAAGGGAAAGGTGAGGATCACCTTGACTCAAGCATAAAGTAAAAACATAAAGTAAAAGATAGGCCCTTCGCGTAGGGAAGCAGAGGCTGTCATGTGCGTTTAGGGTTGATGCAGAAAATCTTAATGCAAAAGAACGTCACTTTATATTGCCCCTTGTATGTGGACCTTTATTATGCAGTCCGTCGCTTTTATTACTTCCACACCAAGTTCGTACAAAGCTTATTTTCTCTGCACTAATAAGTCATACATATTTAGAGAGCAATTTTTATTGCTTGCAACATGACAACTTACTTGAAGGATCTTACTCAATCCATAGGTAGGTATGGTGGACTCTCATGGCAAAACTGGGTTTAAGGATATTTGGAAGCACAAGTAGTATCTCTACTTGGTGGAAAGAATTTGGCTAGCATGAGGGGGAAAGCAAGCTCAACATGTTTGGAAGGTCAATGACAATATACTTTAACTAAGATGTCGGAAAACATAAACCATTACGTTGTCTTCCTTGTCCAACGTCAACTCTTTTAGCATATCATACTTAATGAGTGCTCGCAATTATAAAAGGTGTCCAAGATAATATATTTATATGTGAACCCCTCTTTCCTTATCACTTCCTATTAATTGCAATGATGACCAAGGCTAAGTTTATCAACTCTCAACAATTTTTATGCCTCATACTTTCTATGTGTGAAGTCATCACTATCCATAAGATCAATATGAACTCTTTTATTCTTTCTACTTTCTCAAGATCATAACAACATAGCAAAGCCCTTCACTCAACACTAATCTTTATTATAGATAGCTCACGGACTCGATTACAAAAAGATATCACAATGCAAAACTCAAACTACTTGATATCAAAACTTCAATCTACTAGATCAAGATACTACTAAAAGGATTGAAGTAAATAAAACGGTAAAGATAAGAGTGTGATGGTGATACGATACCGGGGCACCTCCCCCAAGCTTGGTAGTTGCCAAGGGGAGTGCCCATACCCATGTGATTATTTCCTCGGAGGTGATGGAGGTGGTGATGATGACGGTGGAGTTGTTGCAATTTTTTCTCTAGCTTGCATCTGAGGCTAAAATTTTCCTCCCTCAGATCCTCATTCTCGAGCTCAAGTTTCATTATCTTTTTGCATAATGCCGCCTTGCTGTCCTGCAAAAAACGTGGTGGGATAGATTGGACCTTAGGGAGGCTTGACTTCTTGAACTATACATACATATCGCTAGGTTGAGGTAGTGGATCGTCTTCTTCATCGGAGCTTGCTTCCTCCTTCCCCTTTGGATCATAATCTTCTTCTTCCTTCGTGGTCCAGCCATAATGTTCCACATCCCCATATGCTTTTGGGTTTGCGAGAAAATCAGCCATATAGCTTTCTCCCTCTGAATCTTGGGACCACATCTTGCTTTATTCCGCAACAGGAACAGCTCGAAATGAAAATAGAGGATATTTGCGTGATACGGTGGTCAAAACCTTCGGGAGTATATATAATGATTTTTTACCGACCAAAATACGTAACGTGCAAGAAAACGGAGTCTGGGAGGCACACGAGGTGCCCACGAGACAGGGGGCGCGCCCTATAGGGGGGGCGCCCTCCTCTCTCGTGGGAGCCTCGTGTCCCTTTCGGACTACTTCTTTCTTCCGAAAATTCTTAAATATTCCAAAACTGATAAAATTGCCATTGGAGTTGTTTTGGAGTCGGTTTACTTACCGTACCTCATACCTATACCTTTTCGGAGTCTGGAACATTCTGGAAAGTGTCCCTTATGTATTCCTCAGGGGTTACGGTTTCAATAATATTAGTTTCAACATTGATAGGATTACCTCAAATGTAATGTTTAATTTTTTGACCGTTTACCACCCTTGGACTCGTGCCTTCGAAGTTGTTGATTTTTATAGCACCAGAATGATAGATCTCCTCGATAACGTAGGAACCTTCCCATTTTGAGAGAAGTTTTCCTGCAAAAAATCTTAAACGAGAGTTGAATAATAACACATAATCCCCTACATTAAACTCACGCTTATGTATCCTCTTATCATGCCAACGTTTGACTTTTTCTTTGAATAGCTTGGCATTCTCATACGCTTGGGTTCTCCATTCATCAAGTGAGCTAATATCAAATAACCTCTTGTCACTGGCAAGTTTGAAGTCATAGTTGAGCTCTTTAATAGCCCAATATGCCTTATGTTCAAGTTCAAGAGGTAAATGTCACACTTTTCCATAAACCATCTTATATGGAGACATACCCATAGGATTTTTGTATGCAGTTCTATATGCCCATAATGCATCATCAAGTTTTTTGGACCAATTATTTCTAGATCTATTCACAGTCTTTTGCAAAATTAATTTGAGCTCTCTATTGCTCAACTCTACTTGACCACTAGACTGCGGATGATAAGGAGATGCTATTCTATGATTGACATCATACTTAGCAAGCATCTTACAGAAAGAACCATGAATAAAATGTGAACCACCATCTGTTATAAGATATTTAGGGACTCCAAACCTTGGAAAAATCACTTCTTTAAGCATTTTAATAGGAGTGTTATGATTAGCACTACTAGTTGGAATAGCTTCTACCCACTTAGAAACGTAATCAACAACAACTAAAATATGTGTATAACCATTAGAAGCAGGAAAAGGTCCCATATAATCAAATCCCCAAACATCAAACGGTTCAATAACAAGAGAATAATTCATAGGCATTTCTTGACGTCTACTAATGTTACCTATTCTTTGACATTCATCACAAGATAAGACAAACTTACGAGCATCTTTGAAGAGAGTAGGCCAATAAAAACCAGATTGTAGTACCTTGTGTGCAGTTCTATCTCCAGCGTGGTGTCCTCCATAAGATTCAGAGTGACACTTACGTAGAATCTATTCCTGTTCATGCTCAGACACACAACGTCTAATAACACCATCTACTCCTTCTTTATAAAGGTGTGGATCATCCCAAAAGTAATGTCTTAAATCATAAAAGAACTTTTTCTTTTGCTGGTATGTGGAACTAGGCGGTACATATTTAGCAACAATGTAATTAGCATAATCAGCATACCAAGGAGCATTACGAGAAGCATTGACGACCGCTAATTGTTCATCAGGAAAGCTATCATTAATAGGCAGTGGGTCATCAAGAACATTCTCTAATCTGGACAAGTTATCTGCAACAGGGTTCTCAGCTCCCTTTTTATCAATAATATGCAAGCCAAATTCTTGGAGCAAGAGAACCCATCTAATGAGCCTAGGCTTAGCATCTTTATTTTCCATAAGATATTTAATAGCAGCATGATCAGTGTGAATAGTAACTTTGGAATCAACAACGTAAGGTCTAAACTTATCACATGCAAACACAACTGCTAAGAACTCTTTTTCAGTAGTGGCATAATTTCTCTGGGCAGTATCAAGAGTCTTACTAGCATACTTGATAACATTCAATTTCATATCGACTCTTTGCCCTAGAACAACACCTACAGCATAATCACTAGCATCGCACATAATTTCAAAAGGTAAATTCCAATCAGGTGGCTGAACAATAGGTGCAGTGATCAAAGCTTTCTTAAGTGTTTCAAATGCATCTACACAATCATCATCAAAGACAAAAGGAATATCTTTTTTCAATAAATTAGTCAAAGGCCTAGAGATTTTAGAAAAGTCCTTAATGACCCTCCTATAAAAACCGGCGTGACCAAGGAAACTTCTTATACCTTTTATGTCCTTGGGACATGGCATCTTTTCAATAGCATCAACTTCGGCTTTATCAACTTCAATACCTCTCTCGGAGATCTTGTGCCCCAAGACAATGCCTTCATTAACCATAAAGTGACACTTCTCCCAATTCAAGACGAGACTAGTGTCTTCGCATCTCTGCAAAACTCGATCAAGGTTGCTTAAACAATCATCAAAAGAGGATCCATAAACGGAAAAGTCATCCATGAATACCTCACAAATCTTTTCACAAAAATCAGAGAATATAGCCATCATGCATCTTTGAAAGGTAGCAGGTGCATTACATAAACCAAAAGGCATACATCTATAAGCAAAAGTACCAAAAGGGCAAGTAAAAGTAGTTTTAGATTGATCCTTCGCTGATACAGGTATTTGAGAGAAACCAGAATAACCATCTAGAAAGTAGAAATGTGTGTGTTTGGATAGTCTTTCTAGCATTTGATCAATAAAAGGTAAAGGGTAATGATCTTTCTTACTAGCTTTATTTAACTTACGGAAATCAATTACCATCCTATAACCTGTAATAATTCTTTGCGGGATCAATTCATCTTTATCATTAGGAACAACGGTAATACCTCCCTTTTTAGGAACACAATGAACAGGGCTTACGCATTCACTATCAGCAACGGGATAAATAATACCTGCCTCAAGGAGCTTTAGTATCTCCTTTCTTACCACTTCCTTCATCTTGGGATTTAATCGTCTTTGAGGATCTCTAACTGGTTTGGCATCTTTCTCCACTGTAATTTTGTGTTGGCATAATGTGGGACTAATGCCCTTAAGATCATCCAGAGTATATCCAATAGCTGCTCGGTGCTTCTTCAGAGTTTTCAATAATTTTTCTTCTTCTTTCTCGGAAAGGTTAGCACTAATAATAACAGGATATATTTCTTTTTCATCAAGATAAGCATACTTAAGATTATCAGGAAATGGTTTGAGTTCAAACACGGGATCACCCTTGGGTGGAGGGGGATCCCCAAGAATTTCAACGGGAAGGTTATGTTTCAGCACAGGTTCCTGTTTAAGGAACACTTCATCTATTTCCTCCCTTTCCTTCATAAGCATATCGTTTTCATGGTCTAGCAAATATTGTTCTAACAGATCAGTTGGAGGAACAACAATGGAAGCAAGACCAATAATTTCATCCTTGCTAGGTGGTTCCCTATCACGAGGTTGTCTACTAAACTTAGCAAAATTAAACTCATGAGACATACCATCTATGCCAATGGTGACATTATTCTTTTCACAATTAATCTTAGCACTAGCAGTATTCAAGAAGGGTCTACCAAAAAATAATGGGACAAAAATCATCTTGTGGGGAACCAAGAACAAGAAAGTTAGCAGGGTATTTAACCTTCCCACACAAAACTTCAACATCTCTAACAATCCCAAAGGGTTTAATGGTATCCCTATTAGCAAGCTTAACAGCAATGTCTTTTAATTCAATGGGTGCAATGTCATGCATAATTTCTTGATATAAAGTATAAGGTATTGCACTAGCACTAGCACCCATATCACATAAGCCGTGATAACAATGATCTCCTATTTTAACAGAAATAATAGGCATGGCTACGACAGGTCTACGTGTCTTAGTATCAGGTCTAGCAATATTGGCAGTCTCACCACCGAAAGAAATAACATGCCCATCTAAATCCTCATCCAAGAGATCTTTAACCATAGCAATACTAGGTTCAATATTAATTTGCTCAGGAGGTGTATAAGTCCTAGTATTACTCTTACGAACAACAGTCTAAGCTTTAGCATGATCCTTTGTCCTAACAGGAAAAGGAGGTTTTTCAACATAAGCAGTAGGAACAATAGGATCACTATAGGTAATAGTCTTTTCTTCGACTGTAATAGGTGCAACTACTTTCACTTCAATAGGAGGATTATATTTAAACCACTTCTCTTTAGGGAGATCAACGTGAGTAGCAAAAGATTCACAGAAAGTAGCTACTATCTCAGAGTCAAGTCCATACTTAGAGCTAAATCCACGGAAAGCATCGGTATCCATAAAAGATTTAACACTATCGAACTTAGGTGTCATACCTCACTCCTTACCATCGTCGAACCCCAATCTTCAGAGTTGCGTTTAATTCTTTCCAATAAGTCCCATTTGAAATCAATAGTCTTCAGCATATAAGAACCAACACAGGAAGTATCCAGCAGGTTGCGATTATCAAGAGAAAGTCGAGCATAAAAGTTCTGAATAATCATTTCCTGAGAGAGCTCATGATTGGGGCATGAATATAACATTGACTTAAGCCTCCCCCAAGCTTGAGCGATGCTTTCTTCTTCGCAAGGCCAGAAATTATATATGTAATTGCGATCACGATGAACAAGATGCATAGGATAGAACTTCTGGTGAAATTCCAACTTCAATCGCTTATAATTCCAAGATCCCGTATCATCACATAACCTATACCATGTCAATGCATCTCCCTACAAAGATAAAGGGAAGACCTTACTTTTGACAACATCATCGGGAATACCTGCAAGCTTAAATAATCCACAAACTTCATCCACAAAGATAAGGTGTAAATCGGGATGCAATGTTCCGTCTCCTGCAAATGGATTAGCTAGCAGTTTCTCTATCATACCCGAAGGAATCTCAAAGTAAATATTTTCATAAAGATCAGTAGGTTGAGGAGCAACTCTTTGCTCTTATGTTTGGGGTGAAGATACCCCAAACAAGCTCCTCAAAGGATTAGTTTCCATAGTGACAAGTAACAGAAAATTTCAGCACACTACATAAATGTTTCCTTACCAAGTTCCACTCACCAAAAGCGTTACACTCCCCGGAAACGGCGCCAGGAAAGAGTCTTGATGACCCACAAGTGTAGGGGATCAACCGTAGTCCTTTGGATAAGTAAGAGCGTCGAACTCAACGAGGAGCAGAAGGAAATGATAAGCGATTTTCAGTAAGGTTTTCTCTGCAAGCACTGAAATTGTAGGTGATAAATAGTTTTGTGATAAGATAAATAGCAACGAGTAACAAGTAAATAAAGTAAATAAAGTGCAGCAAGGTGGCCCAATCCTTTATGTAGCAAAGGATAAGTCTGGACAATTTCTAATAATGAGAAAGGAGCTCCCGAGGACACATGGGGATTATCGTCAAGCTAGTTTTCATCACGTTCATATGATTCGCGTTCGGTACTTTGATAATTTGATATGTGGGTGGACCGGTACTTGGGTACTACCCTTACTTGGACAAGCATCCCACTTATGATTAACCCCTATTGCAAGCGTCTGCAACTACAAAAGAAGTATTAAGGTAAACCTAACCACAACATTAAACATATGGATCCATATCAGCCCCTAACGAAGCAACGCATAAACTAGGGTTTAATCTTATGCCACTCTAGCAACCCATCATATACTTATTACTTCCCCATGCCTTCCTCTAGGCCCAAATAATGGTGAAGTGTCATGTAGTCGACGTTCACATAACACCACTAGAGGAAAAGACAACATACATCTCATCAAAATATCGAACGAATACCAAATTCACATGACTACTAATAGCAAGACTTCACCCATGTCCTCAGGAACAAACGTAACTACTCACAAAGCATATTCATGTTCATAATCAGAGGAGTAATAATATGCATAATGGATCTGAACATATGATCTTCCACCAAGTAAACCAATTAGCATCAACTACAACGAATAATCAACACTACTAGCAACCCACAGGTACCAATTTGTGGTTTTGATACAAGATTGGATACAAGAGATGAACTAGGGTTTTGAGAGGAGATGGTGCTGATGAAGATGTTGATGGAGATTGACCCCCTCCCGATGAGAGGATCGTTGGTGATGATTTCCCCCTCCCAGAGGGAAGTGTCCCTGGCAGAACAGCTCCGCTAGAGCCCTAGATTGATTCCGCCAATGTTCTGCCTTGTGGCGGTGGAGTTTCGTCCCGTAAGATTGCCCATGATTTTTTCCAGGGTAAAAGTGATGATATAGCAGAAGATGGACACCGGAGGCCCACCAGGGGGCCCAGGAGATAGGGGCGCGCCCCCTGTCTCCTGGACAAGGTGTGGGCCCCCTGGTGTATTTCTTTCGCTAAAAAGTTCTTATTAATTCCAAAAGGTTGTTTCGTGGAGTTTCAGGACTTTTGGAGTTGTGCAGAATAGGTTTCCAACATTTGCTCCTTTTCCAGCCAGAATTCCAGCTGTCGGCATTCCCCCTCTTCATGGTAAACCTTGTGAAATAAGAGAGAATAGCCATAAGTATTGAGATATAATATGTAATCAGCCCATAATGCAATAAATATTGATATAAAAGCATGGTGCAAAATGGACGTATCAGCCGGCCTGGGACTTCAGGAATGCGGGCGGCATCATGAGGCTCCGCCCCGGCCTGAAGCATAATTTCACGATGATGGGGCACGCCCATTTCTGTGAGAGGCTCTTTTAGCTTGATGTGTTCAGTGACGGCAGGGTGGAAAGGACCGGCAGGGCCGCGATGGCCGGCAAGGTCATCAAGGGGCCCCTGTTTGGGTTGCCGCTGGGTGTGTTCCCGCTGAGCAACAACTCGTGCCAGTCCGCCATCCTCAACATGATGCCGGTCTTCAACACGCACGGCCTCGACCCGTCCTGGGCCGAGCTCCCGGCACGCGAGGTGTAGGAGTTCTTCGACAACTTGTCGGAGGGATACGACCACGACGAGCCGCTGCTCATCAAGGACACCACCCAGGCGCAGATAGACTACATCGCTACCAGGGTGGCGGAGGCGGAGCTCGCCAAGGAGGCCTGCAGTGCTGGCGGCGTGGAGGACAAGGCCGACGCAGCCGCGGAGAGAGGGATCTCACCTAGTGGGTGGGGTCTGCCTGAGAGGCCAGCAACATCAACACCGAGGCCCTCCTTGTTGAAGATGTGGTCGAGGAGTCGACCGAGGAAGAGGCCGAGATCGACGACCCTCCGGACACGGGAAAGAAGCGTGTCTTGCGGAGGGCCAGCTCAGGTGATCCGGTCCGGCCCGGCAGGACCGAACTGCGGCAAGGGGCCTAGGGGGAGTCCGTGCGCCAGACGAGGGCCGCGACAGTGAAGAAGGCGGTGAAGACCGTGGTGGCGAAGAAGAAAGCAACCGCCTCTTCTTCGTCCAAGCATTGTCGGACTCCATCCCCTTCCCCTCCTCCCGCAGATGTCGACATGGAGGTCATCTTTGACTTCGGGTCTCTCAGCCAAGGAGAAAAAGGAAGGCAGCGGGAGAGGAGGCGGAGGACAAGTAAGTGTCAACCCTTCGTCACCTCCATTCTTTCAGACCAAACCACCTTTTCTTGATTTGTCTTCGTCTTCGCAGGGACAGGGAGACGCTGGCCCAGAGGGTGGCGGCCAGTGCATCTGCGGGTGACTAGACCCCAGTGGGCGCTTTGCGCAAGCCGGTGGTGGAGATCAGTCCGGACAACAGCCCCTGGCGCAGCCCCTGGCGCAGCCCCCGGCTCAGCCCCCAGCGTGCGTTCACCATTCACTTCTCATCAATGTGTGTCAGGGTACGATCTCTTGGCACTGACCTCACCGTGGCTACAGGTGGAGGACACCAGCAGGAGGAGCCGCTGAGGGCCACCCCCAACACGCTGCCCCCATCAACCACGCCGCCCCGAGGGGCGTCCCCGGCAAGGGCGCCAAGCACCGAGCCCATGCGCATGGAGGAGGAGGAGGAAGCAAGGTGCTGATGGCTCCGTCCCGGCGATGGATATTCGCGAGGAGGAGGCCACTTCTTCCCAGCCCGGCACGGGTAAGTCATTTGCTTTTTGTCCCTGCTTTTTTTTCTTGAACCTTGGTCTTGGCTTCGCCTCATTTTCCCTTCTCGGCATCCAGATCCTCCCTCAGCGGACCAGGTGGACATCGACGTCGTCATCACGGAGGTCGCCAAGGACGCCAAGGCCGAGGCTAACAAGATCACCACCTAGACCGCTGCAGAGGACACCGCCAAGGGGTCTGCCGGAGGGACCGGCGAGGCTGACGCCAAGGAGGCCGACAAGGGTGCCGCCGAGGAGGCCGGCAAGGGGCCTGCCGGGGAGGCCGGCATGGCTGCTGCCGAGGAGGAGGTGGTCGATGAGCAACCCTCCTCCTCTGCCGCCTCTGGCTCAGGGAAGTACTTGAAGGTGGGCGATGACCTGTTCGTCCACCTTCCCGGGACGGCAGGCACCAGGGCACCGGCCGAGGAGGAGGTGTTTGACGACGAGGTGTTTGTCTCCGCTGGGCTCGAGGTTGTCGACGAACCAAGCGCCGGTGGTGGCGGTTCCAAAGAGGAGCAGCTCCACCGCGCCCATCTCGACAAGGCAGAGTCCAGGGAGACGGGAGCGGGCAAGGCGGAGGCGGATCTCAAGGAGCGCATCGCCGAGGCGCAGGCTTGGTTCAGCCAGGCCCACGAAGAGCTGAAGGCTGCCCAAGATCAGCTCGCCCAGCATAAGCAGGAGCTCCTCTTGAAGCAGGCCGACATCGAGAAGGCCCAGGAGGCGGCGAGGGAACAGACCGCCAGGGCCGAGGCCGCCAGGCACCAGCACCAGGCCGAGCTTAACTCCCAGGAGGAGGACCTCGCCGCTCGTGAGGAGGCGCTCACCGCCACACTCCGCGGCAAGGATGAGGAGGTCGAGAAGCTCGTAGCGCAGCGGACCCAGGAGCTGAAGCAGAGGCACAAGGAGGCACTCGATGCTCAACCCCTGGCCCACGGCGACAAGGTGAAGGAGCTGGGTGGAGCGGGACGGCCTGAAGAATAGGATCCAGGAGTTAGCGAAGGAGAAGGATACGGTCAGCTGCGCCGTGACGGAGGCACAGGCCGCAGTCTTCGACAAGGCCGGGCTACTCACCCGCGCCAACGACTCCATCAAGTACCTGAAGCTGAAGTTGGAGGGTCTTGAGGGGACACTTTCGGAGGTCAAGGCCCGGGAGGAGACCCTGACCAAGAGTCTGGAGAAGGAGAGGCAGCTACGGAAGAATGACGTGGCCAACCATGAGGATTTTGTGAAGGGTGAAAACCTCTGGATCAGCCGCCTCGCCGATGTCGCCAACATGACCACCAAGAAGCTGGTTGCCATGGGGATGGCGAACATGAGGTACGCCCTGGAGCCAAACATGAGCCCCAACGCCAAGCTGACCCCGTTCTTCGAGGGTGTTCTTGGAGCCTTGGAGCAGTTTCGCTCTAATATAGCGACTCTCTGGCCAATGAGGCCCGGCAGCTTTGCCGGGGTGCCTTGACCAAGGTGGCATACTGGAACCCCAGCCTCGACTTCGACGCCACCCTGGAGAGCTTGCCAAAGGATGTGGACCTCGCGACGCTCGAGGAGCGCATCAAGCCCATCATCAGCCGCGTCGATGGAATCGAGAGGGTGGAGGGCCAGCGCCGAGACTAGGCACCCCGTTTCTCATCGCCGCTGCAGGTTCACAACCAAGACAATTTTTATCTTTAGTTAGAACTGCAACAACAATTGATGTAATATAACTCTGTAGTACTTTTGAAACAATGCATGTTATTTCCCAATTTGATCTCTCTCTGTATGTCCACCCTACGTTAATTAGGTAGGCTTGTCGGTGCATAAACCCAGGCCGCGGCGCCTTAAGGACGGATCCTTAGTAGCCTGCAGGTGTGCTTGCTGCCAGGTGAAGCACCTTACTGTTCTTAGCGCGGCCGCTCGAACTGTTGAGCGGACTCAAAACATAACGAGAGCATTGCCACTAGTGGAAGGCTACCCTGCCATTCATGACGCAGCCGCTCGAACTGTTGAGCGGACTTGAAACAGAACAAGGGCGTTGCCAATAGTGGAAGGGCCCCGTTGCATGCAGGTTTCTCATACAGGGGGAAAGATCTCCAAGGAGAATAATCGTATATAAAAAGAATTGCTCAGAGTTTCGCGTGACTTAGATTTTCTGTCGCCGTGCGGGTGTTCGCTGCATCCGCAGATGATGCCGCCCATTCGACCGCCTTCTTCGTTGGAAGCCATGGCGACCAAGGATTGCTAGACTAGCTGCTAGACCGGATTTTCACAACTACGCCCCCTGCGTGGCGCACCAAAGATGTTGGTGGGAACGACACCTATGGGATCACTGGAATCCCTACTACAGTCGGCGGGCGCGGGGTTGTGGAAAGAGCGGGTCTAAGAGCTAGCTCATAGATCGTTTACCCAGGTTCGGGCCGTGAGTATGCGTAATACCCTAGTCCTGCTTTGGTGTATATTGGGGTGTTCTTGAGCTAGCTATGGTGTGAGACTTGCTCGAAAGAGCCGAATCCCCCTCCAGTACGCCTCAGGCCTCCTTTTATAGGAAAAAGGGATGCCATAGTGGCACACAGGAGGTGCAAAGTGCATATGGTTGCTGAGTCTATCCTCTGGCAGCTTCGGACAAACACATTTAATGCGCTGCCGACGTGCACTTTTTGCTATCGCCGCTTTGTCTTGCTACGACACGCGTCAGGGCCAACGCGGTGTGCAGTGCCATGTAGGCTGGCAGGCTGCTGAGCTAGTGCGGTGGCAGTGTCTTCACGATGATCTGCATGCCACCATGCAGGTGCTTGCTGAGCTGGTCTAGAGGTCGCACGTCGTCACGCAGGTGCGCGTCTAGCTGGCTGGGCTGGCAGCTGCATGGGAACAGTGGTGGAGTCTTGGCAGGTGCGGGCCTGGCCGCGGCCCCGCCGATGTCCTTAGCAAGGGTCTTGCCGGGGCACCGTGGTCGTCCCCAGCAATTTATCTTGCCGGGGGTCTCGTGGATTTACTCGGCAAGGATCTTGCCGAGGATCGTCGTCTTCTGGTCCTCATCTGATCTTGCATGCTTATGATCTTCACGAAGATCTGCATGCCACCATGGAGGTGCCTCCCGAGCCTTGGTTCCAATGCGGTTGATGACGTTGGAACCCTTAGGCTCAAGGGTGGCGTGCTCTGCCGGCGTTGGGCCAGTTGCCCCGACAAGGCTCTTGCCAGGGCTACGGAGGCTGCTCCGGCAAGGGTCTTGCTGGGGGAGTCTGCCTCGCCCTCTTGCCCTTTACGCTTCTAGTCTTGGTGTTGCTTTGGTCGTCTTGTGGCTTTCAGCTTCCCTCCTCTGCCCTGCTTAGTGTGGCCGTGGGCGTGGCTCGGACTGCCCGTGCACAAGTAAAGGGGTACGAAGGAGAGCCCCTACTTTTGTACACCGACACTATCAGTGTACACGAACAGGGGTGTTTGTTTCCCCTTGACTTGTGCATAGACTTGTGTGGCCTCCGAGGTAGACTGACCTTGTCAGGCACGTCAAGCTCAAGAACAACAAGGCTAAGGTAGACAGAGGAGCCTTCAGGAGGGTTTCCCTTGCCGGGCAGGTGAGCCCAACAGGGTTGAGAGCATGCCTGTTGGAAAGGGCATGCCACCCCGGCAGGGTCTCCAGGGCCGATAAGGCCAAAGCAAGACTCCAAGACAAGGCTCCTAGGGCCATCAAGATCGAATCCCGACAGGCTCCATAGTGGTAGGCCTCTGACAAGATGCCACCGCTCCACCTCATCATACACAAGTCATTAATCAGTGCGGTGTCAAGCTCTCAAGTGGCTAGGTGGATCTTGTCAGGTATGGGGCAACCTACTGGAGAGGAGATGACCTTTATTGACACACGCCCAGATGGTGTGTCATGCTAATAAGGAGAAGATGGATAAGTGGCGCGACAGGCTTGCCTAGCTTGAACCTCAGCTTGACACCTAGCAGTACATTTAATGCACTTTGTCCAAATTGCTAGAGTTAGGTATGATGACACTGTTAGCTATCTAATCATACTAAAATGACTATCTTGCCACTTTGGTCGCACCTTAAGCTATAAAAGGAGGCCCAAGGCAACCTAGCAATGGGTTGGAACATTTTGACCCATCGACACTTGTACGTGCACATTCCTCTCCCCGAGGAATACTTGTCGGGCTTGAGCTTGGCGCGTCTTCGTGTTCCTCCATATCAATCCACTAGAGCAGGAGTAGCGTTTTACACTACAAAGCGGCCCAAACCTGGGTAAAAGAGAGTTGTCCATCACCATGCCGCCCTGCTGTTTTTGCTCTTTGTCCAATGTGATCACCCCCTTGCCGAACCACAAAGGGCCAGCCTTGCCCCATAGGTGATCGTGCTTCCACACCGACATCTTTGACGCGCCATATAGGGGGGCGTTGCTTGTGCGAACCTGAAGCAACGGCTAGCGCATCGGTCTTCACCATCCTTCATGCCACCAGAGGCGTCCAAGAAAGGAACCCATGCGCCTGCCAAGATCCGTGTGCTCTAGCACGCATCACCTATGTCTACGGGTGGCGCCAATGGCGTCACCACAACTGACAGAGTGAACGTTGCGGTGTGAATGGCCAACGCCGGCGGCGCAATCATAAAGCTCACTGTGAGGAGACGGACAACAGGGAAAACTGGGGGCCAGTGCATACTTCTACCCCCGAGCGGAGGCAACGATCTTGGCATGGGAGACGCAGAGTTATTACTTTCGCCTCTCCCACACGACCACGAGGGCGGCCACAGATGCGATCTCGCCCAGATCGAGCTCAAGCCACGGCTCCTCTGCTGTAACAGTGAAATCTAGGATCGGCGGGGCGACCCCGAAGATGGGGCATGCATGCTTGACCCACCTACCAACAAGTCACCACCTAGCGGGGTCAGAAACCCTGATAGGCTTACAGGCCGCGGCAAGCCCAATAAATGCTTGTGCTTTCCCCGGTAGTAGCTAGATGCTGCCGGGGGCGCTGTGGCAGGTCTCACCTCACTTATCTCCGGTGGCATTCCTGATGCGTCAAAATCCTTTGCATGCATTTCATGTGCAAGAAAAGGGGATCTTCTCATATAAGGATCGCAAAGGGAGAGGTGGGAAGGAGAGACCTGGCTATTCGTTCGTTTGCACAACAGAAGTTGCAGCAGAAAGAAAAGCTAAGTTGGAAAACTTCTTGATTTTCTATCTTTTGATTCATCTTATTGCAATTCCCTTCATTTTCATGTGTTAGTTGTATATAATGTACTTGCACGCGAAGGAGCGCCGCCGCGGTCATTTGCGCCCTGGTCTATTTTGAGTCCGCTCAACAACTCAGGTGGCTGCGTTTGTAGCGTTGAAGGGACACTTGTCGGTGGCAGCACTGCCAGCAAGCTGCTAGGGATCCATCCAGAAAGTGCTCACGGCCGGTGGTTAGCCCGACAGTACTCCAGCACGCATAGAGTGGTCGATTTTGTCACGCCCAATATGCGACCCTATCCAAAAGGAACTCGAAGGTCCCACCAAGGATAGACCCGCATATTGAAAAGCTTTTGCAAGGTGGATATCATTACATCAACATTACATAATAGATGGGGATACATACATAAGGCATACAATGCCAATCGAATACAACATCACAATACATAAGAGCATCATCCGACTACGGATGAAACACAAACAGAAACTCAAACGACATCCACCCTGCTAGCCCAGGCTGCCGACCTGGAACCTATCCCCTGATCGAAGAAGCAGAAGAAGAAATCAACGCAAGCAAGCATCACTCTCGCGTCATGATCATCGCAGAACCTGTACCTGCAACTATTGTTGTAGTAATCTGTGAGCCACGAGGACTCAGCAATCCCATTACCATGGGTATCAAGACTAGCAAAGCTTAAAGGGAAAGGAAGGGGTAAAGTGGTGAGGCTGCAGCAGCGACTAAGCATATATGGTGGCTAACATACACAAATAAGAGAGAGAAGAGAGCAAAAGGAATGGTCGTGAAACTAGTAATGATCAAGAAGTGATCCTGAACTCCTACTTACGTCAAGCATAACCCAGAAACCGTGTTCACTTCCCGGACTCTGCCGAAAAGATACCATCACGGCTACACACACGGTTGATGCGTTTTAATTCAGATCTGGTGTCAAGTTATCTACAACCGGACATTAACAAATTCCCATCTGCCTATAACCGCAGGCACGGCTTTCGAAAGATTATACCCTGCAGGGGTGGCCCAACTTAGCCCATGATAAGCTCTCGCGATCAACGAAGGATATACCTTCTCCCAGGAAGACCCGATCAGACTCGGAATCCCGGTTTACAAGACATTTCGACAATGGTAAAACAAGACCAGAAAGACCGCCCGCTGTGCCGACAAATCCCGATAGGAGCTGCACATATTCGTTCTCAGGGCACACCGGATGAGCAAGACGTCGGGTTGGCATAGACCCTGGTTGCCCAGGGGGCGCCAGACATCGCTTGGTTTGGACCAACACTTAGACAAGCACTGGCCCGGGGGGGGGGGGGTAAAATAAAGATGACCCTCGGGATGCGCTACTCCCAAGGGAAAAAGGGCTAGGTGAGGCAAATGGTAAAACCAAGGTTGGGCCTTGCTGGAGGAGTTTTATTCAAAGCGAACTGTTAAGGGGGTCCCATAAATCACCCGACCGCGTAAGGAACGCAAAATCCGGGAACATAACACCGGTATGAGGAAACTAGGGCGGCAAGAGTGGAACAAAACACCAGGCAAAAGGCCGAGTCTTCCACCCTTTACCAAGTATATAGATGCATTAATAATATAAGAGATATTGTGATATCCCAACATAAATCCTGTCCACCATGGAGAAATCTTCATCTTCACCTGCAACTAGCAACGCTATAAGAGGGGCTGAGCAAAGCGGTAACATAGCCAAACAACGGTTTGCATAGGAAAGGTGTCAAAGGTTAGAGGTTCATGGCAATATGGGAGGCTTGATGAGCATAAGATAGGTAACGCAGCAAAGCGATAGAACGAAGCAACTAGCATAGCAATGATAGTAGTGAGATCCAGGGAAATGGTCATCTTGCCTGAAATCCCGCAAGGAAGAAGAACGAGTCCATGAAGAAGATGAAGCCACGAAGACGAACCAAGCGTAGACGAACGAATCCTCATGATCGCAACGAAATAGGAACTAACAAGAAGAAGCACACAACATGGTAAACACACCACACATGAACAAGACATGATGCTCAACCAAGCATGATACAAGACAAGACTGCATGAAGCTACCCATGGCAAGAGATGAAGCAAACAAGAACAACACATCAAGGCAAGTTTAAATGAGGCCGGGAACAACATATAACAATTCCGGTAAGTCCTCATATGCATATTTCGAAGTTGGTCCAGATCTGAATAAAACTTATGTTCAAGTTGTTAAACAGCAAGTTAAGATGCACAAAGATGATTTACACGAGATTCTAGTCAAGTTACATATAAAGTTCATTTAGTTCGGAGCTACGGCTTAGAAGATATGAGCAAAACAAGTTAAACATGGCATTGATGCAAAATGCACCCAAACATCAAGCAAACACCTCAAAACATGGATGCAACATGATAATATGGAACTACATGCAATTCTAAGCAAGTTTCACATAGAGTACAATCAAAACGGAGCAACGGTTCAACACACACACACTATACAAGTTATAGCAACAATCTGTCCAAAACAGCAACTAGGCATATTGCAAGCATCAAAACAACATGCTACAACACCTCAACATAAAAACAAAAGGCATGGGCATGATGTACAGGTAAAGCATAACAAAACATGAACACTGAGCTATCTCCAGAAATCACTAGAACATGCTCAAACACACATGGTTAGATTGCAAGTAATAACAATTCAGACTGCAGAAAATAACATCAGGTTGCAATGTTTAGAGCTATCAAACAACATGTTACAGGAACGTATCATGGCAAACAAAGGCATGGCATGAATCTACTAATTTCATAGATCAAATATCCTTTAGTGACCATAAGCCAAAAAGGATCAGAAAATATGATGGCACCCATGTAAACATAGCAAGTTATATTATAGATTCAAATATGGCAGAAACAGAATTATGAAGGCATGTTGATGAGCTTGTGCAACTCACTACGGAGCAATACATGGCATGGCAAGGCAACCAACAGTAAGAAGGCATGTTTGTGAAGCTAAGAATGGCAATAGCAAGGTCATAGGGTGCATGGAACACTATCAACAATCATGATAACAACTGAACTTGATGTTAACAGGCTGACAACAACATTATCAAGCAACTTTGGAGCAAGATATGAACAAGCTACATCAAGCTATAAATGCTACCAGGGCATGGATGGATAAAGCATAACATGTAGAACAAAACATATTTAGTGGACATCTCCAGATTATGCATAGAATGATTTATAGCAGCATGTTTACATAGCATCGCGAAATAACAGATTCAGCCTAGCAAAACAGCAACATCAAGTACACTACTTAACAAGCTTGATTCACTCAACACAAGTTATTGCATGACAAGATAAGCATAGCATCATCAAGAAGACATGTTTGTGAAACAAACCAAGTCAAGAACAAGTTCATAGCATGCAAGGATCAACTACAACAAGCTTGGCCAAATTGAATAACATGTAAACAATCTGCCAGGAAACATTTTGAAGCAAAAGTAGAGCACTCATATGACATGCTAGACTACTCCATAATTTCAAACAAGGCCATGAATGGATAGAGCATAACCATATGTTCCAAACACCCTTACTGAAGTATCTCAAAATATGCATGGATCTCTCTGTAGCATCAAGTTTACATGGCATCAAAATAACAGCAGAACAGGGACTAAAATCAGCAAAATCACGATGCCTAGTTTGCATGCTTGTGCTAGTCACCACATTGATCACAAAAATACATGGCATACACCCCTGTAAAGAAGACATGACGTAGTTCAAAATACATGTAGACATCAACATCATAGGATGCACACATCAATCATGGCAAAAATGACAAAAGAGCTCGTTCTGTTAACAGACAGCAGAAAACATTATGAAGCACTCCTACAACGATGATTCAGGCATCAAGATGAACTCAAATGAACATGATGCAATGGAACGAAATGATGCACTCTTTGAGACGAACAATTCGACATATTACACGCATGAAACGGAGCTACATGCACAGAGATACAATAGGTCAAACATGGCATGAAAATACTGGAATCTGGGGACTTAGTCGTTTCTGGAAAAAAACCTGACGAGCGCAAAATACTAAAACACGGACAGAGCGGGGCCTAGCGGGTCCTCACCAGAGGGCCTATGGGCCAGCAGATCTGGGCCGGAGGGGAAGGGCAGGCTGGGCCGGTGCGTTGGGCCGGCCTGCGGGCCCACGCGGCGGCGCTGGAGGCGCTCGTCCTCCTCCCGATCCCGCCTGGATCGGGGAGGGCGATGGCGACGGCTGGCTCCGGCGCCGAGACGAACGGCGGTGAAGTCCGGCGGAGGGCGGATGCCGGAGCCCGGTAGCGGCGGGGAGCGCGGGACATCGAGCGCGGGGCGAACGGAGGAGCTGCGGCTCCGGGCGGAGAAGACGGGAGGCGCGGCGGCGGCGTGCCGCGACGGCGACAGGCAGCGGCCGACGACGGGAGGCGGCGGGCGCGGCGAAGGCGAGGCGGCGGCGGCGCTCGCCGGCGGCGGAGCCGGGGCGGAGACGCGGACGGCGGGGCGCGGCCCGGTTCGGGCTCGGCGGGGGCCGGATCTGGGCCTCCCGGGCCTGCGCGGGCGCAGAGGAGAGAGAGCGTCGGCGGCGGTGAGGTGGTGGCTGCTGATTCGCTGCGGGGGCGGCAGATGATAAGGTGGCGGCGCGCGATTGGCTAGGCGACGTGGCTGGGCGGCGGTGGACGCGTCCGGCTGCGGGCGGACATGTCCGGCGGGCGAGAGGGAGGCTAGACTAGGGTTTCATCCTCAAAAATGGAAGGGGAGGGCCTATTTATAGATAGAGGGAGCTAGGAGAGTCCAAAATAGGCACGATTTTCGCCCGCACGATCGTGATCGAACGACCGAGAGCATGGAGGGGAGTTAGGTGGGTTTTGGGCCACTTTGGAAGGGGTGTTGAGCTACAAAGAGAGAGGGGGTTACGGGCTACGCGGTTAACCGTTGGAGTATCAAACGGACTCCAAATGACACGAAACTTGA
The DNA here is from genome assembly GCF_018294505.1 of Triticum aestivum. Lineage (NCBI taxonomy): Eukaryota > Viridiplantae > Streptophyta > Magnoliopsida > Poales > Poaceae > Triticum > Triticum aestivum. Next base: position 314,853,761 of record NC_057801.1, read on the forward strand.
CAGGCGGTCTACCGGTGCTATACCAAGGCCAGTTGGCAAGCCTCGGGCCATTCCGAGAAAGTTTAACAACTGAACTTGATGTTAACAGGCCGACAACAACATTATCAAGCAACTTTCGAGCAAGATATGAACAAGCTACAGCAAGCTATAAATGCTACCAGGGCATGGATGGATAAAGCATAACATGTAGAACAAAACATATTTAGTGGACATCTCCAGATTATGCATAGAATGATTTGTAGCAGCATGTTTACATAGCATCGCGAAATAACAGATTCAGCCTAGCAAAACAACAACATCAAGTACACTACTTAACAAGCTCGATTCACTCACCACAAGTCATTGCATGACAAGATAAGCATAGCATCATCAAGAAGACATGTTTGTGAAACAAACCAAGTCAAGAACAAGTTCATAGCATGCAAGGATCAACTACAACAAGCTTGGCCAAATTGAATAACATGTAAACAATCTGCCAGGAAACATTTTGAAGCAAAAGTAGAGCACTCATATGACATGCAAGACTACTCCATAATTGCAAACAAGGCCATGAATGGATAGATCATAACCATATTTTCGAAACACTCTTACTGAAGTATCTCAAAATATGCATGGATCTCTCTGTAGCATCAAGTTTACATGGGATCAAAATAACAGCAGAACAGGGACTAAAATCAGCAACATCACGATGCCTAGTTTGCATGCTTGTGCTAGTCACCACATTGATCACAAAAATACATGGCATACACCCCTGTAAATAAGACATGGCATAGTTCAAAACACATGTAGACATCAACATCATAGGATGCACACATCAATCATGGCAAAAATGACAAAAGAGCTCGTTCTGTTAACAGACAGCCGAAAACATCATGAAGCACTCTTACAACGATGATTCAAGCATCAAGATGAACTCAAATGAACATGATGCAATGGAACAAAATGATGCACTCTTTGAGACGAACAATTTGACATATTACACGCATGAAACGGAGCTACATGCACAGAGATACAATAGGTCAAACATGGCATGAAAATACTGGAATTTGGGGACTTGGTCGTTTCTGGAAAAAAAACCTGACGAGCGCAAAATACTAAAACACGCACAGAGCGGGGCCTAGCGGGTCCTCACTAGAGGGCCTATGGGCCAGCAGATCTGGGCCGGAGGGGAAGGGCAGGCTGGGCCGGTGCGTTGGGCCGGCTTGCGGGCCCACGCGGCGGCGCTGGAGGCGCTCGTCCTCCTCCCGATCCCGCCTGGATCGGTGTGGGCGATGGCGATGGCGGCGGCTGGCTCCGGCGACGAGACGAACAGCGGCAAAGTCCGGCGGAGGGTGGAGGGCGGAGCCCGGCAGCGGCGGGGAGCGCGCGGGGGCGTGGGACGGCTAGCGCGGGGCGAACGGAGGAGCTGCGGCTCCGGGCGGAGAAGACGGGAGGCGGCGGGCGCGGCGAAGGCGAGGCGGCGGCGGCGCTCGCCGGCGGCGGAGACGCGGACGGCGGGGCCCGTCCCGGTTCGGGCCCGGCGGGGGCCGGATCTGGGCCTCCCGGGCCTGCGCGGGCGCAGAGGAGAGAGAGCGTCGGCGGCGGTGAGGTGGCGGCTGCCGATTCGCTGCGGGGGCGGCGGATGCTGAGGTGGCGGCGCGCGATTGGCCAGGCGACGTGGCTGGGCGGCGGTGGACGCGTCCGGCTGCGGGCGGACATGCCCGGCGGGCGAGAGGGAGGCTAGACTAGGGTTTCATCTGCGAAAATGGAAGGGGAGGGCCTATTTATAGATAGAGGGAGCTAGGAGAGTCCAAAAGAGGCACGGTTTTCGCCCACACGATCGTGATCGAACGGCCGAGAGCATGGAGGGGAGTTAGGTGGGTTTTGGGCCACTTTGGAAGGGGTGTTGAGCTGCAAAGAGAGAGGGGGTTACGGGCTACACGGTTAACCGTTGGAGTATCAAACGGACTCCAAATGGCACGAAACTTGACAGGAGGTCTACCAGTGCTATACCAAGGCCACTTGGCAAGCCTCGGGCCATTCCGAGAAAGTTTAACACCCGCTCACAACGAGAGGCAAAAGGGGAACGCCGGAGGGCATAGGAGTGCCGGAATGCAAAACGGACAACGGGGAAAATGCTCGGATGCATGAGACGAACACGTATGCAAAATGAAATGCACATGATGACATGAAAAAATGCAACACGCAAGCAAATGACATGGCAACAATAGCGAATAACTGGCAGACACCTGGCGCATCGGATCCGGGGCGTTACAGATTTATACAAAAAGCAAACACAAAGTAAAACAAAGGGATAACATAAGTGCATACAAGTACTTAAGAGTGCCATTACACCATGAAAGTAGTGAGGACATAACATAAGTCCCAAAATGCGTCTTTTGTTTGGCAGCGCTACTGCGGATGGAATGAAGGAGTTCAATCCCGACATCCTACTTGGACCCAGGGCACCCAAAGAACCTTGTCGGCCAAAGGCCCGACAACTTGTGTGACAACAGAAGTGTCCGCTCCGGCTGGCAGCTTCTTGAAGGCCTCAGAGTGATCGACGTCAGGGTGACATTGTGCAAAGTTGACTAGGATGGTGAAGATAGCGTCCCGAGCAAACTTCCAGGACTCACTAGCAAAGTAGGCAGATATGTCATCTTCATATGTCTTTAATCCATCAATGAGGCCCTCAAAGAAGTGTGTCAGCTTGATGCTCGGGGCCTCATGCTCGTTGACAGAGAAGGTCCATCTCTCCATATTCATCTTGGTGATCTGGGAGGAAATGCGTTCGGATATGTTGACCAGGCTCTTCGACCAGAGGTCGTACATGTCATCTTGGTGCTTAAGCTTGAGCTCTGGCTCCTTATGGAGAGTCCCTGCAGTATCAACTTCCTTCGTCAAGACCCTCTCTCAGTCCTTGGCCAGCTCGAGGTTTTTCTCCAGAGTGGAGAGCTTGGTATTCAGGTCCCCAATGGTACAGGAGGGAGTAGTCAGATCTTGGTCCTTGGACGCGATCTGTGATTGCAGACCCTCTAGCGTGGTGGCTGCCTTCCGTGCTTCTTTCCGGAGGGCCTTAGTCTCCTTTTTTGCTGCCGGCAAGCTCTTCCTCCAACTTTCCCACTCAGATCTTGAGTTCTGCTCTGGCCCTTGAAGCTGTCGCAAGGTTATCGACGGCTTCCTTGAGTTTGGGTGCCACATCCTAGGTCTGCGTGTCAATGGTCTTCTTGTGGCCGTCTTCTAGATCCTTGGTCTGCTGCTGAACAAGGCTTTCCGGCTCATCATTCTTGCTGCGGAGAGTGTCAGCCATGACCTGCTCACGAGCAGCAAGATCTTTTGCTTTGGCTTTTAGTTGCGCTTCACGCTCCTTCAGCTTGTCGTCATGAGTTCTTGCTCTCCTGGCAGCAACTGTCATCTTCTCCTCCTAATCCCTGAGTTCGAGTATCGGTTGTTGTACCAAGTGCGCAACTCTTCCGCTTTCTCCTTTAATTGCTAGGTAGCCATGTCCCGGGCCTTGTGTTCTTCTTGAGTTGCCTGCCACCTTGATAATACCCAAGTGCAAGGAATCATCGTAGCAATTTCCAAAGGTGGAAGATAAGCATGGAGTGTCGAACCCACAAGGAGCTAAAGGTAAGATCAATATTCTCTCAAGTCCTATTTGCCACTGGTACGACTCTACGTACACCGAATGTTTGCTTCCAACTAGAAACAAGAAATAAAACTATGTTGCGGGTATGAAGAGGATAACTTTGCATGATATGGGAGATCTAAAAATATAAAAGTAGGTGCTGTTATCATAAAGGTAGAATATATTACTTAAGTATTATAAATAGCGAGTGTGGAATAATGATGGGTAGGTGTGCAGAATTATCCTAGGCAATTGTTAACAAGACCGGTAATCACTATTGCAATTTGATAAGAGGGAGATGCTAAGCTAACATACTTTCTCTTCTTGGATCATATGCACTTATGATTGGAACTCTAGCAAGCATCCGCAACTACTAAAGATCATTAAGGTAAAACCCAACCATAGAATTAAAGTATAAAGTCCTCTTTATTCCCATACGCCATGACCCACTTATCCGTGTTTGTGTTTCAGTCACTCACGCAATGCAGACAATAAGCAAACCATGAACATATTGAAAACCCTACAGCGGGGATCCCTCATGCTTGCGCGACACGGAGGGCACCATAGGACAACACCAAAATAAAAAATACAACTCAAACCATCATACCCACTGGGCATTATGTTCGGCACAGGTGATAATAAATCATACACAAACATCAAATTACATGCACTGGGCAAATACAGCTCATACATCATGGACGCGCATCAACTTAACTCCATTTGAACTATAATCTCTTCAAAAAATAGGATTTGCCGGATTCAAATAGCACAAATTTCAGTCTACAAAATCTCCAATTCCTTCATGGTTACCTCAGTGTCTTGTTTCATTTTTTTGACTCCTGCATCTAATACCTGCATGTCCAGTCTCAACTTGTTGATTATACGTTGACAATCATGTACACGTTGTCTTGCCACCTCTAGTTGATGCTCGAGAACATCAACACATTCCAATTCCAATCCATAATCATTCGGTAACAGCCATGCCGCACTGCTCGCAGATCTTTGTGTTGATGTCACTTCATCCTGAAATGTTTCTATAAGTACACATGACTAGGGCAAAAATATAGTTACAACAGTTAAGCGAGCAAGACACTATTTTGTACTACATGGCAAAACAGGACTAACAATAATGTTACACGTCACTTTCAAAAAAAAATGTTACATGTCATGAAGCATAAGCAGGTGATATTTTAAAAATTATAAAAATATAGTCTGTGCATCCTGCATACGGAAATCCCTCTTAGCTCACCAGAGGAGCATGATGTTGGGGCCCAATCAAAAACACAGACAAGTTACAAATTTAGACAACACTTTGTGTATAAGTAAGCAAGTAGTTGGCCATTCTGTACCTCAATTAAAGTCTTAGGGAGCATAATGAACAACAGAAGGTTTCATACAAACAACTACAGCAGGCAAAACTATGCAATCATTAGCATAGTATAAACTAGATTGTGAGCCTCATGCAATAATATTTGGTTAATAGACTTCAAAGCTTCAGGCACACTTCGGCAGAGTAATTAAATGGTAAGGCCTTTAATTATGTCAACTAATAGTTATACAAGTACCGAACATCAGGCATGATTATTTGGGCATCTCATTAACTGAGGACAAATAAAGTAATTGAAAATAGCAAATTAACTATGCCTGAAACAAACAAGGAATTGAACTGTTGAGTTGCATATAGTGACTTACCTTAGCAGGTTGAAGAGGCTCAGCGCAGCTCCTACTTCTCTTGCAAGGCTCCTTCCTAACATCTTGTACTTGGAAATCATCAATCTTATCTTCATTGCACCCCCTCTGCAAGGTGACACAAACTAGTTACTCGTCTCCTTGGAAGATAAATATGCATACTTTCAAGTCTGTGAACACAAAAGGATGAGACTTTAACAAAACGACACCACATAATGAAACATGCCGCATCTCTTGCACTTGCACACAATGAAATGAGCATTTACTATGTCTGCACTATGTAAAATCTAGGCATACCTTCGAACTGGATCTCCAGGTACTCTTGGAGAGCCTACTGTAGTGTACAGCCAAACCTTTATGTCACCTATGAGTTAGACAAGGCCCCACTACAACAGCCCTTAGTGTTTAAATCGTTGACAAGCTCCGTTAGAGTGTTAGGTCAAGAATAGCAAGTAATGAAAGCAAACTGTCCTAGTATGGCTGGCTGATGCAAACAAGCAATTGAACAGATGTGTGAGCAAATCTTACATATCAAGAAAAGAAGCAAAGAAGGAGGCTTAAAGACCATCACTTGACTGACCAGATTTAAGGGGCATTTAAACATCATGTGCAACGTATGAACTAACATAAACATTGCATATTCCAGATTCTATAATGGAATGCACATGTATTAGGTTATGCCATGTATGATGATGCCTAAATGTACAGATAGCAGGCAGGAGTGATTCATCATTGCACGCACAATTGAATTGCAGGTTAAGGGCCAGTTCGATTCCGCCTTTTCAGGGCATATTGTCAAAATAAGCCATAAAAGATGTCAATAAGTCATTTTTGAGTTACGGGCTTGGGCTTAACTAATTTCGCTTTGGAGGGGGTGTTTCGGGTAGAACCTCACAAAAAATTGAAGGGAAGGGGAATAGTGAAATGACTTTGTTGTCTGCCTATATTACACTCGAAATGCAACTGCTGACGCTCGTGTCACACCTGACCCTCAAGTAAAAACAAATCAGCAAGTATTCATTGCCCTGCCCGCTTGCATCTCCTCTCCCCTTTCCCTCTATCTCAATCCCCTGCCTTTAGCACTAGGGTTCCTCCAGCGAGCCGTCGCCACTGGTCCCATCTGGCCTGGTCATCGATGATGCTATGTCCAACTAGGCTACATGGCCGACGGGTAGGGGCAAATCTACCTTGCTGCTCCTCCCTCTGGCGCCGCCCCTCATTCTCATGGTCTCCAGCAACTGCTCCACTTTGGTTCGTCCAACGCACTACTCCGGCTGGTGCTGCACAACTACGGCTGATGCCACACTGCGGCAGAAGGCACCTGTCGGTGTCAATACCAGCGGATCTCGGGTAGGGGGTCCCAAACTGTGCGTCTAGGCGGATGGTAACAGGAGACAAGGGACACGATGTTTTAGCCAGGTTCGGGCCCTCTTGATGGAGGTAAAACCCTACGTCCTGCTTGATTGATATTGATGATGTGGGTATTACAGGAGTAGATCTACCATGAGATCAAGGAGGCTAAACCCTAGAAGCTAGCCTACGGTATGATTGTTGTTCATCCTACGGACTAAAACCATCCGGTTTATATAGACATCGGAGAGGGCTAGGGTTACACAGAGTCGGTTACAATGGTAGGAGATCTACATATCCGTATCGCCAAGCTTGCCTTCCACGCCAAGGAAAGTCCCCTTCGGACACGGGACGAAGTCTTCAATCTTGTATCTTCATAGTCTTGGAGTCCGGCCGATGATGATAGTTCGGCTATCCGGACACCCCCTAGTCCAGGACTCCCTCAGTAGCCCCCGAACCAGGCTTCAATGACGACGAGTCCGGTGTCGTGGTTCTAAGCCTGACAGTCGAGTGGGGGGTAGGTATGGAGAGGCAAGGTCCTAGCTATGGAGAGGTTGTAAACACAAGGGATGTACGAGTTCAGGCCCTTCTCGGAAGAAGTAATAGCCCTACGTCTCGGAGCCCGGAGGCGGTCGAGTGGATTATGTGTATATGAGTTACAAGGTGCCGAACCCCTCTACCTGTGGAGGGGGGTGGCTTATATAGAGTGCGCCAGGACCCCAGCCAGCCCACGTAGGAGAGGGTTTAAGGTGAGTTAAGTCCGGGGCGTTACTGGTAACGCCCCACATAAAGTGTCTTTACTATCATAAAGTCTACTTAATTACAGGCCGTTGCAGTGCAGAGTGCCTCTTGACCTTCGGGTGGTCGAGTGAGTCTTCGTGGTCGAGTCCTTCAAGTCAGTCGAGTGAGTCCCTCGTTGGTCGACTGGAAGGTGACCTCTTCTAAGGGTGTCTTTGGGCAGGGTACTTAGATCAGGTCTGTGACCCTACCCTAGGTACATGACCCCATCATTAGCCCCCGAATGGATTGAGGCTTCGAGTGAGGAAAGAGTTGATGTTGTTTCCGATTAACTTTTGCACACTGGTCGTGCGTTGTTCTGGACCAAAGAATCTCTTCGTTGATAGTGACCAACTTGTCTTCAGTCGACTCGATCCATTCTCTTCTTTCGTCGAATGATCTTTCGGGCTTTGATGATTTCCGAGCGACGGATCGCAGGGAATCCCGCGTCTGACAGACCGGTCTGCCGTTCGCGGATTCCGCGGGATGCGAAATTTGGGGAAGCGCGCGAAGCGGAGCGGGCCGCGGCGTTCGGATGGGACGGGACATAGACGCCTCGATCCCCGCGCCGCTTTCTTCGCCACGTATCCCGCCTGCATAACTGTTCCTGGATATGATTAGATCGACCTGGCCCACCTGTCATCCACTCGGAAGGGACCTTATAAATGCGCCCGGCGAGGGTTTTTGTACAGTGCCTCAGCATTCTCTTTCTCTGCTCCCTTCGTCTCCGTCCAGCGCGCTCGCTCTCGCCTCCGCACAACTTCTCCTCGCGCGTCTCACCGGCAACCATGGCCAAGGAGAAGACGGCGGCGCTGGAACGCGCGAAGAAGGCGCCGGCGACGGAGAAGGCGAAGGGGAGATCCACCAGCCGCGGCGGGTCTTCGTCTAGATCCCGCCTGCCGAAGGGCTGGGTCCAAGGAGATTGGATCCAGTCGACCATCACGGAGAAAGATCTCCTCGACATGGCCAATGAGGGTCTGATCCCTCATGGAGCTGCGAGGCTTCCGGGGAAGGAGTGGCAGCCCCAGCCAGAAGAGGGTGAGTGCGTGCTCTTGGCCACCCATGTTGATCGTGGATTTTCTTTGCCGCCGAGTATTTTCTTCCGTGGTTTCTTGAACTTCTTTGGAGCGCAGCTCCACCACTTTACCCCAAATTCTATCGCCTATCTTGCCGCCTTCGTGTCCATGTGTGAGGGTTTTCTGGGCTGTCGACCGCACTGGGGCTTGTTCAAGCATATATTCACGTGTCGCTCTCAGACCGTGAAGAAGGCGAGCCCAGGCGACGAAAGAACCCGAGTCGTCCAAATGTGTGGGGGCCTGGGGATCCAGGTGAGGAATAAGAGCACGTTCCCAGCCATGACTTTTCCCGAGTCAGTCAGAGGCTGGCAGTCGACCTGGTTCTACTGCCAGGATCAGTCGACGCCGGGGCAGTCGAGTGGACTCCCTCAGTTTACCATGGACCGAGTGAACAAGCCCTCCTCTCTGAAGTTGATTCCGGAGGAGAAAGCTGACGTGAAGATGTTGATGGAGCGCGTGGTGCAGTTGGTTCGGGAGGGAGTGACGGGCATGGATCTCCTGGAGGTTTTCCTTAGGCGTCGTATCCAGCCCCTTCAGTTCCGGAGCCACTGCATGTGGTTGTACTGTGGGACTGAAGACGAGACTCGAGTCCATCCAGAAGCAGTCGACGATGTCACTCTGGAAAGATGGATGGCCGCCGTTACCGGAAACAAGGATAACCCACGCGGAGCCAGAAGGATTCCTCCACTCGACCACAACAGTGATCCAAACAAGGTATGCCTGCTCTGCTCTCCACTGTGTTCTTGTCATATTCATTTCTGTTTATTCTGCCAATTGGTCGATTGATCCTTGTCTTGATGTCTACCAGGCCCTCACCGAGCTGTACTCGATGCCCAATGGAGCACAAGCCCCGACTGAGGAGGGTGAGGCGAGTGGGGGCGAGAGCCAGGAGGAGGAGGAATGGGACTCGGACGTTGCTGAGGATGATGATGACGATGATGATGATGACGGTGATGAAGATGACGCTAAAGACGAGGAAGAAGAGGAGGAGGAGGTCATACCACCGTGCTCAGAAAGGCGGTCGAAGCTTGTCCACGACCCTTCGACTGAACGTGGCAAGGGAGTTGCGACCGCTGCCCAGTCGACCAAGCGCCCTCGGACCACCTCTCCGGCGCCGACTGAAAAGGCGCCGAAGCAGCCCAGGGCGGCTCCGTCAAAGCCGACCAAGCTCCTGCCGAAGATGAAGGTGTCCATCCCCACCATATCAGGGTAATCATGCTGCTTAAGTCTTCTTATTTTGTGTGAACTTTGTCTCTGGTTGACGCTGAAGTTAGTCGACTGATTCTTTGGAGTTGCAGTGCTGCTACTTCTGAGACCTCAGCCCGGGCTGATGACCATGAGATGGAGGACGCAGCAACTTCAAAACCAGGTACTATATTCTTAACGCCGTTTTTAGTCGACTGACTCATGATCTCTAATCTTGATTCTTCTCTGTAGCTCCACCCAATGTTGTTATCACTCTCCCTGATGATGATGAGGATGAGGAACCGCTGAAGCGCAGAAAGAGTAGGAAAGCGTCTGCCAGCAGGGTGCCCCAGGATGTGACGGCGCCTGAGACTCTGATTGCGGAGGAAGAGAATACCACTCGACACACTGTGTCCTTCGCAGATCCACTGACGAGTGCTCAGCAGCCCTCCCTCTTCACGACACACCGCGTCCCAGAGGACCAAGCTGGCGCCGCGAAGGAGGCGATACGCCAGGCAGGGATCATGATGGAGCAGCTAAGGACCATCCGGGATGCGAGCCAGGCAGCTTACAACGCCAGTTCCGCCCTTCAAAGCAATGTTCAGGTCAGTCGACCACCGCCTGTTCTGTTAGGATATGCTATCAAAAACTTTTCCTTTCCAGAATTTATAGTAGTCACCCAGTGGGTGTGTCGATTTAAACTCCGTGTTAGCGGGGGCACGCTGAGTGCACCCGCTGGGTGTAGTCCCCAAGGCTAAGGTCGACTGCTGGCAGTCGGCCTTAGGCTTTATAATTTCAGTCTTTGCGTCATTCGACTATGTCGACTGGATTTCGCAAACTGGTCGACTGGTCGACTCTGTCTTCAATAGGATTAGTGGGGGCACGCTGAGTGCACCCACTGGGTGTAGTCCCCAAGGCTAAGGTCGACTGCTGGCAGTCGGCTTTAGGTTTTATAATTTAAGTCTTTGCGTCATTCGACTATGTCGAATGGATTTCGCAAACCGGTGGGGGCACGCTGAGTGCGCCCACTGGGTGTAGTCCCCGAGACTGTGGTTGCCTGCTTGCAGTCGATTACAGTCTTAAAGAATACATCTCTCTCTTTTTTTTGAGGTCGACTGGTCGACTCTATCTTCGATAGGATTAGTGGGGGCACGCTGAGTGCACCCACTGGGTGTAGTCCCCGAGACTACGGTCGAATGCTTGTATTCGGCTGTAGTCTTAGAAACGTGTGATTTTTCCTTTTTCACTCGGAAGTGAATTATATTTGACATTTAGTCGATTGGTTCTTCGCAGAACTCCTGTGATCTTGTGGCTCGCTACTCTGAGCTGGAAAACAAGCACGTTCAGCTCGAGCTGAATTTGAAGCTGGTTCAGGAGAAACTGACGAAGGCAAAGGAGGAGACCGAAGGTATGTTTGGTGAGACCTTGACGACTGATCTTCCCCTTTGTTTGTTTCAAAATCTGATCTTGCTGTAACTTGCAGGTAAGGTAAGGGAGGCCCAACAGAAAAAAGACCTTGAACTAGCTGAGAAGATCAAGCTCGCTGACGAGAAGCTAGCTTCAGTCACCAAGCTTGAACAAGACAATACCAATCTGAAAGCTGCTCTTGGGATTGCCAACAAGGAGGTCAGTCGACTGAAAACTGATAAAGCTGCCCTGACCGACCAAGTCAGTAAGTTGACTGGGAAGAAAAATGATCTGGAGGCCTTCCTGAGTGGTCTTGCCAAGAAGCTGTTTCTTATGCTTGAAGGTAAACCTCTATGCTCGGCAATCATTTCCAATCGTGGTTTTTCCATTCGACCATTCCCTTGACTCAGTGATCGTCCTTGCAGAATTTTGCCAAAACTTTGAAGAAGAAACTAGCCGGCTGGAGCCAAACCTCGACCCCGTCAATTCTCCGGTGAACGACGAAGTTGCCATGGATGTTTTCCGACTGGAGTCCGTGTTGCAGCTGTCGTGGACTATCTCGCAAGGCTGAAGGTCGCCACATCTCGCATCGACTCGACGCTCTGGCCCGGGGAGACACTTCAGAATGACCTTGAGTCGCTGATGGCTCGCTTGAACACGATCCCTGGTCGAGTGCAGGAATGGAAGAAGTCCTCGGCTCGGTGCGGTGCAGATGTTGCTCTGTGTCTGGCCCGAGTCCACTGCAAAGATGCGCGAGAAGAGAAGCTGGCGGCCCTCCGGGTGGCCAACACCAAGAAACACGACTTCAGGTCCTTTATGGAAACTTTCCTTGCGGCTGCCACTCGGATCGCAGACGGAATTGATCTTGATGAGTTTGTTGCACCTTCCAGCCCTCCACAGGAGGGGTAAAAAACTTCTTCTAAGCTCGACGCTTTAAATTTGCCTCGGTATGCCGAGTGGAATTGTAACCGATAAACCTTAACGGGCTTAACGCCTGAGCACTTTCGGTTCCTTTAGATATCGATTCGAACTTGAATTTGGTGCTTGAATATGATTGCTTTTGGCTCGAAATGTCTTTTGCAGGTTCAAAGCAGGGCGCCTTTACTGCAATCGACTTATTCCTTAGTCCACTTAGGCGAGCACTGGGCTGTGGCTAAGCCTCCGAGTGGAAGTCCGGCTTACCACTCGGTAGGATTTTTATAACTTAGGCGAGTACTTGGACTGCAGCTAAGCCTCCGAGTGAGAGGTTTGCTCTTCACTCGGTAGGATTTTGATAACTTAGGCGAGTACTTGGACTGCAGCTAAGCCTCCGAGTGGAAGTCCGGCTTACCACTCGGTAGGATTTTTATATCTTAGGCGAGCACTGGGTTGCAGCTAAACCCCCGAGTGAGAGGTTTGCTCTTCACTCGGTAGGATTTCGATAACTTAGGCGAGTACTTGGACTGCAGCTAAGCCTCCGAGCGGAAGTCCGGCTTACCACTCGGTAGGATTTTTATATCTTAGGCGAGCACTGGGCTGCAGCTAAGCCTCCGAGTGAGAGGTTTTCTCTTCACTCGGAAGGATTTTGATAACTTAGGCTAGCACTGGGCTGCAGCTAAGCCTCCGAGTGAGAGGTTTGCTCTTCACTCAGTAGGATTTTTATAACTTAGGCGAGTGCTTGGACTGCAGCTAAGCCCCCGAGTGAGAGGTTTGCTCTTCACTCGGTAGGATTTTTTACAAACTTAGGCGAGCACAGGGCTGCAGCTAAGCCTCCGAGCGGAAGTCCGGCTTACCACTCGGTAGGATTTTGATAACTTAGGCGAGCACAGGGCTGCAGCTAAGCCCCCGAGTGAGAGGTTTGCTCTTCACTCGGTAGGATTTTTATAACTTAGGCGAGTGCTTGGACTGCAGCTAAGCCCCGAGTGGAAGTCTGGCTTACCACTCGGTAGGATTTCGATAACTTAGGCGAAACGGATTCGCAGCTAAGCCTCCGAGTGGGAGTCTGGCTCACCACTCGGTAGGATTTTTACAAACTTAGGCGAAACGGATTCGCGGCTAAGTCACCCACTGAGGGGGAATTTTATTGGACAAAAATAAAAAGTGACAAAAATTATGGAGGAACTATGACACTATTATTTTGAGGTCCATGAACTACAGAAGTACTTTATTGCAACTCATCCGAGTGATAAACCTTAAGTGTAAAATGGGCGGAGTAGTTCCGCGTTCCAAGCTCGGGGCTCGTCGATATTATGCTCGACGTTGTAAAGACGGTACGCCCCGTTGTGGAGAACCTTGGTGACGATGAAGGGACCTTCCCAAGAAGGAGCAAGCTTGTGTGGTTTGTGCTGATCCACTCGGAGAACCAAATCTCCTTCCTGGAAGGCTCGACCTCTCACATTTCTGGCGTGGAAACGACGCAAATCTTGTTGGTAGATGGTCGACCGGATCAGAGCCTCTCCCTTTCTTCCTCTAAAAGGTCGACTGCGTCCTGCCGCGCTTGTTCAGCTTCTGCTTCGTTGTAGATTTCAACTCGAGGAGCATTGTGGAGAAGATCACTCGGCAAGACTGCTTCAGCTCCGTAGACCAAGAAGAATGGAGTTCTTCCGGTCGACCGATTAGGTGTGGTCCGCAGTCCCCAAAGCACCGAGGGAAGTTCGTCGACCCAAGCTCCAGCTGCATGCTTGAGATCACGCATCAGTCGGGGTTTCAATCCCTTGAGAATCAGGCCATTGGCTCGCTCCGCCTGTCCATTCGACTGCGGATGGGCGACTGAAGCGTAGTCGACCCGTGTGCCTTGAGAGTTACATAAATCTCTGAATTCCTCCGAGTCAAAGTTCGACCCATTATCCGTAATGATGCTGTGCGGGACTCCATATCTGAATATTAGTTCCCTGATGAAGCTAACAGCAGTGCCGGTGTCAAGGTTCTTGATTGGTTTAGCCTCGATCCACTTGGTGAACTTGTCGACTGCCACCAATACATGCGTGAAGCCGCTTCGCCCTGTTCTCAAAGGACCGACCATGTCCAACCCCCATACCGCGAAAGGCCAGACGAGTGGGATGGTCTTCAGAGCTGATGCAGGCTTGTGCGACATATTCGAGTAGAACTGACATCCCTCGCACTTATCCACTATCTCCTTTGCCATCTCATTCGCCTTTGGCCAGTAAAATCCGGCTCGATATGCTTTGGCCACGATGGTCCGAGAGGACGCATGATGACCACAGGTCCCCGAGTGGATATCATTGAGGATGAGTCGACCTTCTTCTGGCGTTATGCACTTCTGACCAACTCCAGTCGCGCTTTCTCTGTATAATTGTCCTTTGATTACGGTAAAGGCCTTAGATCGACGGACGATCTGTCGAGCCTCTTCCTCATCCTCCGGAAGCTCTTTTCTCAAGATATACGCGATATATGGAACTGTCCAGTCGGGAATGACCACCAAGACCTCCATGATCAAGTCGACCACCGCTGGGACTTCAACCTCAGTCGGATTTGTGGCACTCTTGGGCTGTGGAGCTTCTTCGGTGAAAGGATCTTCTTTGACTGACGGAGTGTGTATATGCTCCAAGAACACACCACTCGGAATGGCTTCTCTCTTGGAACCTATCTTTGCTAGATCATCAGCTGCTTGATTTTTCAGTCGGGGTATATGATGGAGCTCCAACCCCTCGAACTTCTTTTCCAGCTTCCTCACTGCACTGCAGTATCCAGTCATGGCTGGGCTTCTCACGTCCCACTCCTTCATCACTTGGTTGACCACTAAATCCGAGTCGCCATAGACCATCAGGCGACGGACGCCGAGTGAAATGGCCATGCGCAACCCATATAAGAGGGCCTCATATACTGCCTCATTGTTAGAGGAATCAAAGTGAATCTGGAGCACATATGTGAGCTTATCTCCTCTGGGGGAAACCAGGACAACCCCAGCACCGGAACCATTCAACATCTTAGAGCCATCAAAGAACATGGTCCAATGCTCCGAGTGAACTTCAGTCGGCTGCTGCTGTTCAATCCACTCAGCGAGGAAATCTGCTATTGCCTGGGACTTAATGGCTTTCTTTGCCTCAAACTTGATATCAAGGGGGAGAAGTTCAATCGCCCATTTAGCCACTCGACCAGTTGCATCTCTGTTGTGCAAAATCTCTGATAGTGGAGCGTCGCTGACGACTGTGATGGAATGATCAGAGAAATAATGAGCAACCTTCTTTGTGGTCATGTATATTCCATACACAAGCTTCTGATAATGAGGATATCTCTGCTTGGATGGAGTCAAGACTTCAGACAAATAATACACTGGGCGCTGAACTTTGAGAGCTTTTCCTTCTTCTTCCCGCTCGACCGTTAGCACAGTACTGACGACTTGTCCTGTGGCTGCGATATAGAGCAACAGAGGCTCTTTGCTGATTGGAGCAGCAAGCACCGGCTGGGTGGAGAGCAGAGCTTTTAGCTCAGCAAACGCTGCGTCAGCTTCTGGAGTCCACTCGAACTTGTCTGCCTTCTTCATCAGTCGGTAAAGAGGCAATGCCTTTTCACCGAGTCGTGAGATGAATCGACTTAATGCGGCCAAGCATCCAGTAAGCTTCTGGACATCGTGCACTCGCACAGGGCGTTTCATTCGGAGAATAGTGCCAATCTTCTCTGGATTAGCGTCGATTCCTCGTTTGGAAACGAGAAAACCGAGTAACTTGCCACCAGGAACTCCGAATGTGCACTTTGATGGATTGAGCTTGATATGATACCTTCTGAGGTTGGCAAATGTTTCGGCGAGGTCAGCGAGCAGGTCGGAACCTTTTCGTGACTTGACGACTTCCACATTCCGACTGATCTGAGTGAGTAGACACTTCTGAATCATTCGCATAAATGTGGCTCCAACATTCTTGAGGCCGAACGGCATGGTGATATAGCAGAAGCACCCGAATGGAGTGATGAAAGCTGTTTTTACCTCGTCGGGTCCGTACAGACGGATCTGGTGGTACCCGGAATAGGCATCTAGGAAAGATAATCTCTCGCATCCCGCGGTCGAGTCAACAATTTGATCTATGCGAGGGAGAGGAAAATGATCTTTCGGGCAGGCCCGGTTGATGTGCTTGAAATCAATGCACATTTGGAGTGATTTGTCCTTCTTAGGAACCATGACGACATTAGCGAGCCACTCGGAGTGGTATATCTCTCGGATAAATCCTGCCGCCAACAGTCGAGCCACTTCCTCACCAATGGCTTTTCTCTTCTGGACGGCGGACCGCCAAAGATGCTCTTTGACTGGTTTTGCAGATGAGTCGACTCTTAGGCGATGCTCAGCCAGTCCCCTGGGAACACCTGGCATGTCAGCGGGCTTCCATGCAAAAATGTCCCAGTTCTCACGGAGGAACTGGATGAGCGCTTCTTCCTATTTTGGGTCGAGTGTTGTGGAGATGTGGGTCGGAGCTGCATCGGGGTCGGTCGGGTGAATGTGAACAGGCTTCGTCTCACCGGACGACTGAAATGCAGACTCTGTGGTGGGTTTCTTGGATCGCAGCAAGTCACTTGGATCTGCGTTTTGCTTGTATTCCTCGAACTCGACCGCTGTCACCTGGGAATCGGCAATCTTTGAGCCCTTCTGAAAGCACTCTTCTGCCTTTTTCCGATCACCGGTGACAGTGATCACTCCTTTGGGGCCGGGCATCTTCAATTTGAGGTACACGTAACATGGTCGAGCCATGAACCGTGCGTAAGCTGGTCTCCCCAAAATGGCATGATATGCATTCTGAAAATCCACGACCTCAAACGTCAACTTTTCTTTGCGAAAATGTTTCGAATCACCAAACACCACGTCCAGAGCTATTTGGCCGAGTGACTCGGCTTTCTTCCCTGGTATAACTCCATGAAATCTCATGTTACTGGTGCTCAGTCGGGACATCGGAATGCCCATTCCTTTTAGTGTGTCTGCATACAACAAATTCAGCCCGCTTCCACCGTCCATCAGCACTTTTGTCAGTCGAGTGCCTTCGACGACTGGATCGACCACCAAAGCTTGCCTCCCAGGGGTGGCAATATGAGTCGGGTGATCAGATTGGTCAAATGTGATGGGTATTTGGGACCATTTCAGATAATTCGCTTTTGTTGGGGCAACCATGTTCACTTCTCGGTTAATGACTTTCAATCGACTCTTGCTTTCCACATCTGCAAAGATCATCAGAGTGGAGTTGATATGCGGATATCCTTCCTCACTGTCCTCCTTGTCTTCGGCCTTGTCCGACTCCTTCTCCTTGTCCTTAGACTGTTTTCCCTGAAACTGCTGGATTAGGAGTCGACATAGGGAGTGGTATGCTTCGGGTAGATGATATTCCCCTCTTCGTCTTTCTTCGTGTGGATGTGACACGGCATATCCATCACGTCGTTCCCTTCTTTATCCTTCACCTTCTTAGGGTTCCAGGATCCTTTTGGCTTCCCTTTAAACTTTCCTTGAGTCACGGCCAGAGCCTCTCCAGGAGCTGCCGGTTCAGCCTTCCGCTTCTGTTTCCGACTGGTGTTTCCCTTTTCTGACTGGCTCGGCTTGTGCTTGCCACTTCGGATTCGGTCTTCTTCTTCGCCGTTGGCGTACTTGGTAGCAATCTCCATCATCCGACTCAAGGTCATGTCACCGGTTCGACCAAATTTCAAACTTAATTCTCTGTTCTTGACGCCATCTTTAAAGGCGCAGACTGCCTGATGATCAGACACATTCTCCACAGTATGGTGCAAAGTGATCCATCTCTGAATATATTCTCTGAGAGTCTCATTGGTCTTCTGCATGCAGACTTGCAACTCTGTCAGTCCAGCTGGTCGCTTGCAAGTTCCTTCAAACGTTCTGATGAACACTCGGGACAGATCTTCCCAAGTGTAAATGCTGCTAGGAGGTAATTGAGTCAACCATGCCCTGGCAGAACCTTCCAGCATGAGGGGCAAATGCTTCATGGCCACCTCATCGTTCCCACCACCAATCTGAACCGCCACTCGGTAGTCCTCAAGCCAAGTTTCAGGCTTGGACTCACCAGTGAACTTGCTGACTCCTGTTGCCAACCTGAAATTGGGGGGGATAACTGCGGCTCTGATAGCCCTGCTGAAACATTCAGGACCAGAAACATGCACTCGACTGCTTGTGGGCGCATCTCTGTCGAGTCCACCTCGATGGGCCCTGTTCCGGTTGACCAAACCTTGCACGATAATGGACCGCGCGTCGAAGCCTGGTTCTCTGGGGTCGACTGGAACTCTTTGCCCCGCACTGAGCTGACGTCTGTTATCTTGCTGCCAAGGAGCGTAAGACCCACCCCGCGGAGGGGAACTGGGCACTCGACACCTGTCATCTCGGTCGAGTCGGTCACCATATTGGTCTCGCCGATTCTCGCGCCCTTCACGCCGCGGAGGCGATCTGGGGCTGTGAGCCGACTGAACCGTATTCGCAGCGACGGATCGACTGTGAATTCTGTTGCGCGACTGCGACACGGCCGAATTCTGATCTCCTGCTGCCCGGAGCAGATCCCTGATCTGCATCAAGCCTCTGCCAGCTTCCGACTGAGAAGGCTGGATGGACTCTGCTATATGGGTCGCAGCTGCTAAATTCTGGATTGGGGTTCGATATACCTGAGTCGGCGGGAAGAGTTGACGTCGACTGTTGTCGGGAACTCGTTGTCGCGCGCGCTCGTCGAGTGCTCGCTGAAGATTCTCCAGTCGAGTGCGTTCGGCCAAATTGGCCAAACGTGCCTCCTCCAAGGCGCGAGCCTCGGGGGTTTCTCCTGCGATGGGAGTACGCAGGGCATCCACGTTCCTGCGGCGAAGTTCCTCTCTTTGCAGAGAGTCGAGTGGCTCGGGCTGGTACTCTTCATGATCTCGTGCGGGGTCGCCTCCGTCGCCTGCTCCACCATCACGGGCGAAGCCAGGGGGACTGCGGGGCCCGTCGACCATCAGGATTTCCGCCGCTGGATCACTGCTATCGCACTCGGATGCGGTCTCTACGGAGCCAGTCGACAGATCGAACAAGCCGTAGAGAGATTCGTCGGGCTCGATTGCCGCAACTTGGTTGGTGGCTGACTGGCGAGCCACCGCGTGCCTCACCCACCGCTGAAGCCTCGACCGGCCCGAGCGCTTGCGCTGGCGGAAGACCGGGAGGGTGGCCGATGGGGGAGTCGACCGATACGGGGTCGACGGTTGCCGCAGCAGGACGCCGCGGACACATGCGCGAAAATGCGTCGCACCGCGGACGGGGAGCGCATCAACGTCAAGTGGAGCCTCCTGGAGCCAGGCGGAGTCGTCGGCGTTGAAGGTGAGAGCGCCGAGACGGATCTCTCGACCCCCGACCAAAACTCCAGCAGCCACCATGATGAAAGTACTCGGAAGAATCGCAACTTCCCCACAAAATCGCTAAAACACCTGCCCCACGGAGGGCGCCAACTGTCGTGGTTCTAAGCCTGACAGTAGAGTGGGGGGTAGGTATGGAGAGGCAAGGTCCTAGCTATGGAGAGGTTGTAAACACAAGGGATGTACGAGTTCAGGCCCTTCTCGGAAGAAGTAATAGCCCTATGTCTCGGAGCCCGGAGGCGGTCGAGTGGATTATGTGTATATGAGTTACAAGGTGCCGAACCCCTCTACCTGTGGAGGGGGGTGGCTTATATAGAGTGCGCCAGGACCCCAGCCAACCCACATAGGAGAGGGTTTAAGGTGAGTTAAGTCCGGGGCGTTACTGGAAACGCCCCACATAAAGTGTCTTTACTATCATAAAGTCTACTTAATTACAGGCCGTTGCAGTGCAGAGTGCCTCTTGACCTTCGGGTGGTCGAGTGAGTCTTCGTGGTCGAGTCCTTCAAGTCAGTCGAGTGAGTCCCTCGTTGGTCGACTGGAAGGTGACCTCTTCTAAGGGTGTCTTTGGGCAGGGTACTTAGATCAGGTCTGTGACCCTACCCTAGGTACATGACCCCATCATCCGGCGCGTATATTGTCTTCGGCGTTTGCAAGGCGGGTTCTCCTCCATATTCCATGTGTTTGCCGAATAGTGTCTGGTTTCCTTATAAATGTTGCGCTCCTTGGCTTCTACGTCCAATAATGGCCCTCTTCCACGTGTCGTATGAATGCGAAAAGCCAGGGTATTTTTACGTTTTACCCCCTAGCTGCGTGAATAAGCTGCCTATAAGAGAGGCGAGGATCCAGATCCGAATCACACCATCCTCCTTCTGCAAGTACTCATCGAAGCGCATCTGACAAAAATCCATTCCAACATGGACAGTCAACGCGGCTCCTCCTCTCACGCTCCCAGTCCTCAGCCAGGAGATTGGAGGAGATGTTCAGTCCCGCACAGCGAGTTAGTGACGCTCCAAGCAGAGGGATACCTTCCCCCAGCCTTTATGGTTCCGGTTCGAGCCAGACTGGCCACCTACAAGGGTGGGAAGCAGGCGGAGAGCATCCCCAATCCCTCCAAAGGAGAGCGGGTATGCTTCGTCCCCTACCTAATAAGGGGACTCGGATTTCCCATACATCCATTTCTCCGGGGGCTCCTGGAGTTCTATGGACTCCAACTTCACCACCTCACACCTGCCTCCATCTTGCACATCGCGGGCTTTGTAGCTCTTTGCGATCTGTTCTTGGGCATCGAGCCCCATTTTGTGCTGTGGAACAGATTGTTTTGCCTCGTACCCCATTCTCACGAGGGGTCGATATATCAAGTGGGCGGAGCCGAAATATGGCGCATCGCCGGGACCGGATATCTATCCGGAACCCCGAAGAAGGCGCCGAAGACTGGCCTTCGGAATGGATTTATATGGAAGACGCCCCGCTGCCGGATCCAGTTCGGATCGGCCTCCCGGAGTTTAGTAACGCTCCTCTGAAGAAACGCCTGAGTTGGCGCCCGTGGAGCCCTCAACGGGAAGATGATAGGAGCGTCCAATATCTGATGGGCCGGGTAAGGTTACTGGCCCATTCCGGATTGACCATGATTGGAGTCATGGCCACATGCATTATGTGAGGGGTGCAGCCGCTCCAATATAGGGGCCACCCCATGTGGGATTTCAACGGGGAGAATGACACCACCCGTCATGGCCGCAAGGGGCCGGGATCGACCGCCGATCTGGTGAAGATCCTGTCCGGCTTGTACAAGGGGGAGAAGGAGGACTTCCTCCGCACGAGTCCGTTGAATGGATTCTCCATGAATAACCCTCGGAGCTGGGTAAGCGGACATTTACATATCCGATCCGTGCTTTCAAAGTTAAGTGTCTTACTTTATGATTTCGACGCAAGAACTATGCCGGGATGTGGAGGGCATACAAAACCTGACTCCACAACCCGAGGATCCGGGAAGATCCCTTGATCCGGCCTCCGGAGAGGATCCGGACATAAAGGTGGAGCTGATTGACGGGGTGTTCCACCAACTCAGCATAGACAATGCTCTAGTCGCCATTACGGCTGACTACCCCAGTTTATCTCAGGCTTCCCAGGTGAGTACGACCGAAGTCCTGACACCATTACTTTTTTAATGCTTATTTCTGACCACCGTATACCAACGGTGCTTCGCAGGAGGTGCCTTTGCAGCGGGAAGCCGAGCCCGCGGCGACTGACCAACCAGGGTCAGTGCGGCCCAGCAGGCGGAAGAGGAGTGCGACGCGAATCGAAACGTCGCCGCAAAGGTATGGCGCACCATTGTCTTTAAGGGAAAGACTCCTGGGAGGTATATTAATGCTCATGATTCTTCCAGGAGAAAGAGCGCTCGCCGTACTATGCTCGGAGAGGTTGCCAACCAAGCCTCCGCCAGCTAGGCTCCAACACCTGGTCCGGAGGGGGAGGCGAGCGCAAGGCGCGAGCCGGATGCTCCTCCAACGGAGGATGCCGACAGGCTGTCCGCCACCAGGTCTGAGGTGGAGAGCGCCATGAATCACAGGCGCCGTCGGACAGTTCTTCGTGACGCGTGTTTCTCCCTAGAGGCGTTGAATGCCTTTAATGCGGGAGACGCGCACTTCCGTGCTACTCAAGATGGTTTAACCAGAGCCACGGAGCAGTATGTGAAAGACATACGGGTGATGAATTTTAATAGTTATATATGCCAGTAGCCCCCGAGACTTAAAATAGTTAAACTAACTGATTTAAGGATCATTTGTTATGTAGGATCTTACGGAGAAGAATACCCACCTGTCCCAGGAGCTTCAAGAATGCAAGGCCCAACTTGAGGCCGCACTAGCCGCCGCCGGGGGAGCCACAGAGACCCCCTCTGGTAATACATATTTCGAAAAGATAAGTAGTTTATGAAGTGCGGCGTGTGTGTTTAGTCTGACAATAATATTGCAGAGGGTGCCGGACTAGATCCGGACAAGCAACATCTGCTGCGCCAGCTGAAGGCCGGCGAGAAGGTGCTTATGAGGGTGCAGCAGGAGAGGAACAAACTCCAAGATGCCAACACCCAGCTGGGCGAAGAACTAAAAGATGTTCGGGTCCAGCTGTCTAACTCCGTAAAGGTGAATCGGCGGCTTCGTCGCGGCATTTACAGTAAGTGCTTGAGCAAACTCTTTTGAAAAGAAGAGTTTGGCGAGGAAGTCGATTGACAGAAATGTGTCTGTAGGTGTGCTCACGGGTCGTCCGGCGGAGGAAATGCCTGGTTCCACGGGTGACCTTCTTCCCGAGCTGCTGCAACTGCACGAACATGTCCGGCAGGCGATGAGCGGCGTCGTTCAGGCCTTATGGCCGTCCATCTCCCTACCCGAGGGTCTTGGAGGGCTTGCTGAGAAGCTTCAGGGAGTACGGCAACGCTTCCGTCTGTGGAAGATATCGGCCTGCCGTCAAGGCGCCAGGGAGGCCTGGGCCATGGTGAAGATGCGGTACACGAAGGCTGATCCAAACCACATGGCCGAGGTCGGACCTGTGGGGCCCGATGGGAAGGAGATCCCTGTGAGCCTGATGTACGGCCAAGTAGAGTTGGCCGCGAAATATTCCCAACGGGACTGTAAACTAGACAGCCTGTTAGATGGGATTGAAGAGGAGTACAGTCAGTCAATTTGACGATGTAATTTAGAATGACATGTAAAATGCCTTCTAGCCGGATTGTAGATCGTTTGTCTTTGCGAACCTTTTTGCTTCAACCTCGGTACCCAACAGTCCGGAGTGTGTCCGAATACCCTCACGGTTATACAAAAACCGGGGCATGCATGGAGACCAGGCGTAGGGGTCATAAGTGCTTTATTAGACAAGTGCCCAACTAGTTATGTTATATTACATGGTTAGTAAGAAACATCTTCCAGGGAGAATCGTTCCGTTAGGGGTTCCTTTCCCTGGGAGGCATGCCCTAAAGTGCATGTCTGGACTGCGAAAACAGCAGAAAAAGCATCTGCGGGCAGATAAATAAATAAGTAATAAATCATCTTTCAAGTCACCGACCGAATATTCCCTTAAGAACGCTAGCCTTCGGCTTCACCCAGTCTGAGGTACACATCCGGCTGACTCGGCAGTAACAATCGCAGAGGTGCTCCCTTTACCTCCTAGCCGAACAATCGGGAACGTAGGGGTAAGCACAGGAGCCAGGCAACCCAGCTTGGCCAAAACTTAAGTCATATCGATTCATATAATGGTGAGTAAAAGGTACATGCGGAAGTATGACACATGTGTTGGGCATGAAGCCCGTATAAATAAGCTTCTGTTAAAGAAGCCCCCAGGTATAACGAGTGCGAGTAGCACATCAAGTGTGTGCGAACAATGCGCAGATCAGCCCTCAAAGGCTTTTACTGAAATAGGGAGGAAAAAGGAGGGAAACAAAAGACAGCAAAAAAATATGAAAGGTGGACGGAGGAAGGAGACGAACTCTAAGTCCGGCGCTAGGCATAGAATCTTCGGAGACAGGCTGCGTTCCATTGGTTCGTCTCGAGTCGGTTGTTAGATGCGTTGCGTAGACGGTATGCACCGCCGGTAAGGACCTGGTCGATGATGAAGGGACCTTCCCATTTGGGCTTAAGTTTGTCCTTTTTCTTGTCCGGTAGGCGTAGAACTAGCTCGCCAACATTGTAAGTTTTGGCCCATACTTCTCTGCTTTGATATCTTCGAGCCTGCTGCTGATAGAATGCGGAACGGGATTTTGCCACATCGTGCTCTTCCTCTAAGGCGTCCAAACTGTCCTGCCAATCCAACTCGGCTTCTCTTTCTTCGTACATGCGCACGTGAGGTGAGTCATGAATTATATCGCAGGGCAAAACTGCCTCTCCGCCGTATACCATAAAAAATGGTGTGAATCCGGTAGTGCGGTTTGGCGTGGTCCGCAACCCCCAGAGTACGGAGTCGAGCTCCTCTACCCAATGCGTGTTAGATTCCGTGAGGGACCGCACTAATCTGGGTTTAATGCCGCTCATGATTAGACCATTTGCTCGTTCGACTTGACCCTTAGTTTGAGGGTGATAGACTGAAGCGCAGTCGAGCTTGATGCCCATGTTTTTGCAGCAAAGTTTAACCTCGTTGGCCGTGAAATTCGTGCCGTTATCAGTGATGATGCTGTGGGGGACGCCAAAACGGTGTACTACCCCGGATATGAAGTCTATCACGGGTCCGGATTCTGCCGTTTTAACTGGCTTGGCCTCTATCCATTTGGTGAATTTGTCCACCATGACCAATAAGTATTTTTGCTTGTGGGTTCCCCCTTTAAGGGGTCCAACCATGTCAAGCCCCCAGACCGCGAATGGCCAAGTGATGGGTATAGTTTTGAGGGCGGTGGGTGGCATGTGGCTTTGATTAGCAAAGAGCTGGCACCGACGCATCGTTGGACTAAGTCCTGAGCATCTTCCCGGGCTGTCGGCCAATAAAATCCTGTACGGAAGGCCTTGCCTACAAGGGCCCGGGCTGCGGCGTGGTGCCCGCCGAGTCTGGCGTGAATTTCAGCCAGGAGATTTCGCCCTTCCTCTTCGGAGATACACCTTTGAAGGACTCCGGTTGTGCTTTACTTATAAAGTTCTCCCTCATGGACCTTGTAGGCTTTAGATCGCCGAACTATGCAGCGGGCCTCATTTTGGTCTATGGGAAGTTCCTGCGTAATTAAGTAGGCTAGGAATGGTTCCGTCCATGGGGCAATTACTGCCATTATTTCGTGGGCTGAAGGTGTTATTTCATTGGCTGAGCCACCGATTGTGTCAGAATGTTCCGTGTTGGGTGGTGCAGTTGGTTCCGGGTTGTTATTTCCGGACTCCTCTTCCCATAATACGGATGGCTTAAAGAGCCGCTCCAGGAATATGTTTGGAGGGACGGCGTCGCGTTTTGCGCTGATGCGTGCCAACACGTCTGCTGCCTGGTTATTATCCCGGGCTACATGGTGGAATTCGAGTCCTTCGAACCGAGCTGACATTTTTAGGACGACGTTACGGTAGGCTGCCATTTTCGGATCCTTGGCGTCAAAGTCTCCATTTACTTGGGATATTGCGAGGTTTGAATCCCCGCGCACCTCTAGGTGTTGAATACCCATGGAGATTGCCATCCAGAGACCATGTAGAAGGGCCTCGTATTCGGCTGTGTTGTTGGAGTCCGTGTACATTATTTGAAGTATGTATTGGACTGTGTCCCCGGTTGGGGACGTTAAGACGACGCCAGCCCCCAAGCCGACCAACATTTTGGAGCCGTCGAAATGCATGATCCAATTGGAGTATGCATCGTACTATTTAGGGAGTTCGGCTTCGGTCCATTCGGCGATGAAGTCAGCCAAAACTTGCGACTTTATAGCTCACCGTGGTTTGTAGGTTATGTCAAATGGTAAGAGCTCAATGGCCCATTTTGCAATCCTGCCCGTCGCGTCGCAGTTGTTTATAATGTCGTTGAGAGGTACTTCGGAGGCCACTATTATGGAACACTCTTGAAAGTAGTGTCGCAGCTTCCGGGATGCCATGAACACCGCGTACGCTATCTTTTGATAATGTGGGTACCGGGACTTGCATGGAGTTAAGACAGTGGATACGTAGTACACTGGTTTTTGAAGAGGGAATTTGTGCCCTTCTGTTTCTCGTTCGACGACGAGTACCGCGCTGACAACTTGATGTGTTGCCGCGATATATAATAACATCGGTTCGCCCAGGTTGGGCGTGGCCAGGACCGGATTTGTTGCCAATATGGCCTTAATTTCTTTGAGTCCGGCCGTGGCGGCATCCGTCCATTCGAAGTGTTCGGTGTGCCGGAGGAGGCGATAGAGGGGCAGTGCCTTTTCTCCCAAACGGGAGATGAAGCGGCTTAGAGCCGCCACGCATCCAGTTAGTTTTTGTATTTGTTTGAGGTCTTTTGGGATATCCAATTGTGACAGAGGTCGGATCTTGGCTGGGTTTGCTTCAATTCCTCTACCGGATACAATGAAGCCCAGGAGCTTTCCGGCTGGTACGCCAAAAACACATTTTTCTGGGTTGAGCTTAATGTCATATGCTCGGAGGTTGTCGAATGTAAGCCTCAAATCGTCTACTAGAGTTTCGACGTGTTTGGTCTTAACGACCACATCGTCTATGTATGCCTCCACTATTTTGCCTATCTGGGTAGCCAGACATGTCTGAATCATGCGCTGATATGTCGCGCCGGCGTTTTTGAGTCTGGAGGGCATTGTGTGGAAGCATAATGGTCCATATGGAGTAATGAATGCCGTTGCGGCCTGGTCTATTTCCGCCATCTTGATTTGATGGTATCCAGAGTATGCATCGAGGAAGCACAATGAATCGTGCCCTGTGGTAGCATCGATGATTTGGTCGATGCGGGGGAGGGGAAAGGATCCTTTGGACAGGCCTTGTTAAGGTCTTTGAAATCGACACAAAGGCGCCATGATTTGTCCTTTTTTGGTACCATTACCAGGTTTGCTAGCCAGTCCGGATGTTTTATATCTCTGATGAATCCGGCTTCTAAGAGTTTGGCTAGCTCCTCTCCCATTGCCTGTCTTTTGGGTTCGGAAAATCGCCGAAGAGCCTGTTTGATTGGCTTGAATCCTTTTAGGATATTTAGGCTGTGTTCTGCCAGCCTGCGTGGGATTCCTAGCATATTTGAAGGGTGCCAGGCAAAAATGTCCCAATTTTCCCGAAGGAATTCTCGTAGTGCGGCTTCTACATCAGGGTTTAATTGTGCCCCAATGGAGGCCGTCTCTGTGGGGTCCGTTGGATGGACCTGGAATTTGACTATTTCGTCTGCTGGTTTAAAAGAGGTGGACTTAGATCTCTTATCGAGTATGACATCGTCCCTATTCACCGTGGAGCGCAGTGCAGTGAGTTCCTCTGCCACTAGGGCTTCGGATAGTGCCTCTAGGGCTAGTGCGGCTGTGTTATTTTCAGCGCGGAGTGCTATATCTGGATCACTAACAAGAGTGATGATTCCATTGGGCCCGGACATTTTAAGCTTCATGTACCTGTAATGGGGTATAGCTTGGAAAATTGTGAATGCCTCTCGCCCTAACAAGGCGTGATATCCGCTGCCGAACGGGGCCACTTGGAACGTGACCTCCTCGGACCTGTAATTGTCCGGTGAGCCGAACACTACATCTAGTGTGATTTTTCCTGTGCAGCGTACTTCCCGACTAGGGATTATTCCTCTAAAGGTTGTGCTGCTTCGCTCAATGCGGCTCCAGTCTATTTCCATTTTTTGGAGGGTTTCCTCGTAGATGAGGTTTAATCTGCTGCCGCCATCCATGAGTACCTTGGTAAGACGAAAGTTGTCCACTATCGGACTGAGGACCAATGCGACTGGTGCTCGGGCTGTTCGGAATTTAGGTTCGTCGCTGGCATTGAAGGTGATAGCCATGTCGCTCCATGGATTTGTTGTTGCTACTTGGTAGACTTCGGCGAGGCTGTGGATTGTTCGTTTCGGCATATTATTTGATGCGAAAGTCTCGAAGACTGTTAATACCGTACTGGTACTGTTGGGCTGGTTACCCGGGGCTAGAAAACCTTTGCCACTTTTGGCCACCTGCCGTAGTATCCAACATGCTCGAAGGCTATGTGTCGGAGTGGCGCCCTCTGTACTATGGATTTTACAGGTTCCGTTGAGCCATCCCTCCAGTACGGTTCCGTGCCCTTTAGGGTTTTTTTTGCTTTTTGGTTTTTGACCCAGGTGCTTGAGTATGGAGCACCCTTTTATTTCGAACTAGGGTTATGTTCAGGGCCAGATTGTCCCAAAACCTGGTTTCGGTTTTCCAGGAACTCTCCATCGCACAGTATTTTTGTACTATTGTCGCCAGGTCGGCGGAGCGTGTAACTTCGCGACGACTTATGGCATTCATGATTCCCTTGTCCGTGCAATTGTTGCAGAAAATTGAGATTGTGCTTTCCTCACGGCAGTCCTTTATCCTGTCCATAACCAGGAGGAATCTGGCCCAGTAATGATGTACTATTTCATCGGGCTCTTGCCGTATTTGAGATAGATCGCTTATGTTTGGGTGGGCGGGCGGAATTAAATTCGGAATCCCGCCCAATCTGAGGCTCAAAGGCCGAGAAGTTTCCGGATTTGGAAGCTTGGATTGCTGGATGTTATCCAACAAATCTGGTCCGATGCCTGACTTTAGGTTCAGTACTTGATTGACGTTCGTCCCTCCGCGGGAACCCGGCATGGAGGGATCGGGAATCCGGACATAACTGGTCTTTAACATAGAAGAAGAGTCGCCGCGTTGTTCCTCTACCACAGTAACGTGGTGGGTAGCCTAGGGAGAATTAATTTCTCTCAGATCGGTTTTAAGCCCAATCTGATCGTAGTCTGTAGCGACTCCCAGGGCGGCGATGCGATCCAAGAGCTCATTTACGGAGGAGAGCTCCATCGGATCTAGCTGCTCGACGAATTCCGAGTTGACGTGAAGATCGCTTTTGATGACCTGAGAGGTCATTGTCGGAGCGGTGGCCGAACAGGCGGTCACAAGAAAACCACCAAGCCGGATAGTTTGGCCGGTGGCCAAAGCGCCCTTGGCGACGACGCCATCTTTAAAGACGGGAAAAGGCATCCCTTCTGATTGCGACGGCACAGAGGAACTCTCAATTAAAGCACCAATGTCGGTGTCAAAACCGGCGGATCTCGGGTAGGGGGTCCCGAACTGTGCGTCTAGGCGGATGGTAACAGGAGACAAGGGACATGATGTTTTACCTAGGTTCGGGCCCTCTTGATGGAGGTAAAACCGTACGTCCTGCTTGATTGATATTGATGATGTGGGTATTACAAGAGTAGATCTACCACGAGATCAAGGAGGCTAAACCCTAGAAGCTAGCCTACGGTATGATTGTTGTTCGTCCTACGGACTAAAACCATCCGGTTTATATAGACACCGGAGAGGGCTAGGGTTACACATAGTCGGTTACAATGGTAGGAGATCTACATATCCGTATCGCCAAGCTTGCCTTCCACGTCAAGGAAAGTCCCCTCCGGACACGGGACGAAGTCTTCAATCTTGTATCTTCATAGTCTTGGAGTCCGGCCAATGATGATAGTTCGGCTATCCGGACACCCCCTAGTCCAGGACTCGCTCAGCACCTTATTCCCCCTCCCCTCCTCCCAGGCCATGGCCTTGAGGTGCTGTTGAAGGATGAGCTCATCCAACAAGGTGAGGATCTCCTCTGATTTTTTTGCCAAATTTTCATTCTGATCCACTATACGATGAATTGCTATGAGCTGCTTCTGCTGCTGCTATATGATGCATTGCTATGAGGTGCTCCTACTGCTGCTATATGATGAATTTCTATGAGCTGCTGCTGCTATATGATGAATTGCTATGAGCTGCTGCTGCTGCTATATGATGAATTGCTATGATCTGCTGCTGCTACTTCTATATGATGAGTTGCTATAAGCTGCTCCTGCTGCTGCTATATGACGAATTGCTATGAGCTGCTCCTGCTGCTGCTATATGATGAATTGCTATGAGCTGCTCCTGCTGCTGCTATATGATGAATTGCTATGAGCTGCTACTAGTATATGATGAATTGTAGACTGCTGGTGCTGTATGATGAGTTTCTATGAGCTGCTGCTGCTGCTATATGATACTTTCAGGTGGTGCTGCTATATGATAATAACCAACCACTTGGACCATCGAATTTCAATAAATAATTGTTCTTCATTTAAATGTGGGTCATGCGTTCTTCGTTTAAATTAGGCAATGGGATCTCTGTGGAAAACATTGACCAAAGTAGATTGTGCCAAGTAGATGGTATCTTTATATTTGCATTTTGAGCAAATAGTGATGGTCTGTTTTCCTATCATATTAATTACTACACTGGGGTCAATTTGTGATGTTTGTAAGTCAAATTAATTTCCATATGGGCAGCAAAATAAAAAAAATATAATGCAATCTAGACTTTCCACTGATCATACCAAAGATAAGCTGAAAACACAATGAAAAGAACTGGTTGGCTTATTACATGGAGCTTATATTCGTAGGTGCTTATTTTCTTAGGATAACTCGTAATAACTGTCCCTAAGAAACTTGGCTAATAGAAATGGCATACAAATAACATGTCACGATGATTGCAATGGAGGAGTGACGTACCATAGCAAACTGTATAGGCTCACCGCTGTCTCTCCTTTTTTTTGCGATGTTCCATGAAATTGCCACATACATCTTGTACTTTTTCATTGTGTAACCCTATCTGCAAGTTGACACGGCTAATTTGAAACATCTCTACATGATAATACATTGCATATCCCTTGCGCATATTTAAACCACCAATTAACGATTGTGTGCATACCATAAACTAGCCATGACTCTGTATGCTGGACTAGCAGGCACTCTAAGGGAGCCTAATGTAGTGCACTGGAATCCTACATGCCACCTGTGTAATGTACTGCCCCTGTTCCTAAATATATGTCTGTGTAGAGGTTCCAGTATGGACCACATACAGATGTATATAGATGCATTTTCGAGTGTAGATTCACTCATTTTGCTCTGTATGTAGCCTATAGTGGAATCTCTAGAAAGACTTATATTTAGGAACGGAGGTACGAGGTAGTATCACGTATGACATCTACATATCTAATTTAGCAGCAAGTAGTAGAAATCATTGTCTGCACAAAGGGATAACTGGTCGAAAATCCTAGCAAAGCACATTGGCAGGCACAGAACAATACAAGAGAGAGAGAGACGCGCTTACAAGATCATAGCAATGCCTCAGTCCAGGATCTTGGTTGGCCAAGCTGTTAGATCCAGAAGAAACATCGTCCTTGTAGTTTTTGCCAGCTGCATAACAAGTAAGAGCGACCGGTTAGTATATTTGAAGTACATCGGGCAGGTGATGCTGGACGGGTTTAAAGGTGACAAGTACCTAGGCCGTGGTGGGTGCTTGGCATCTCTCCAGACGGTGGGAATTAGGTTAGAAACGTCAAGGGTGATGACGTTGCGCTGGCTGTCGGGGTACGGTAAGGAGATCTAGAACCGTCGAGTAGGGTGTTTGTGGAGCGGCTCCGGTAGGGTGGACTACGATGTGGGCGAAGCGGATCTGTGGCCGTGGACGAGGGCGTAGGTGAAGCTGCTCCGGTGGTTGGGTTAAGGATGGTGTCGACGACGCAGATCTGCGGCCGTGGACAGGGTGTTAGAAGCTGCTCTAGTGGTTGGGTTAAGGATGGTGTCGATGATGCGGATCTGCGGCCGTGGATGGGGCGTCAGAAGCTGCTCCGGTGCTTGGGTTAAGGGTGATGTCGACGATGCGGATTTGCGGCCGTGGACGGGGCGTCAGAAGCTGCTCCGGTAGGTTGGATGAGGGTGCGAGGAAGCGGATCTGAGGCCATGGACTTGTGAGTTGGCAAAGCGGCCCCGGTAGGGTTGAGAATGGTATAGGTGAAGCTACTCCGGTAGGGTTAACGATGGTGTCGGTGAAGCGGCTCCGGTAGGGTTGAGGAACGTGTCGGCGAAGTGGCTCCGATAGGGTTGATGAAGGTGTCGGCGAAGAGGATCAGAGGCCGTCGATAGGGGCGTCGGTGGGGTGGCTCTGGGGGGTGTGGACGAAGCGTCTCCGGTGGGGAGTACGAATGAGCCGCTGTAGATGCGCGGCGGTTGACGAGAGTACCGACGAAGCAGATCCAGCACCATGGACAAGGCCAGCACAGAATGGGCTGTGGTACAGTGGTGGATGAGCAGTCTACTTGTTTCTAGGGGAGGTGGGAGGGGTAGATGCGGCCGCAGAAGCAGATCCGGCAAGGTTGACGCCGCTGGCAGTGAATGGGCTATGGTATGCCGGTGGATGAGCAGTCTAGGGTTTCGAGAGGGGAGGGGAGAAAGGGCGATGATGTACGGACGGCGTGATGTAAGATGCTCTCGTGCTGTGGAGTTAGTCGTTTTTGCGGGAGGGGGAGAGGAAATGGGGGTGCCGTGTAGTGGGGGGGACCGGAAGTTACCAAAGCAGCCCCGACCTATCATGTAGATGAGGGCGGTATTGTAATTGTTGGTCTTCGTGCACCAAGGACAAAAGGGGGATTTCGCATGCTAAAGACTAAGGTGGCGGAAATTTTAGAAGGAGGCGGGAGATTTTGCCGCCCGCGGGATCGTTCGTATCCAGTTTGAACTAATTTTGGACTGTGCTAGTGGGAAGGTCATGCTAGACTGTGTACACGGGGCACGCGTCAGCAGTTAATAACTGGTGAAGTCCACCCCAGAGAAAAAGACAATAACTCGGGATGATGCGCCCATAACTTGGACGTTCACATGGGCGCGGCCAATCGTACGGGTGTAGTGGCACGTTCACAAAAAAGGGATCAAACGCCCAGCCTATGTATTTCTCGTGTAAATAGATAATTTAGTGCCATTGGTTATTTACTTTAAACATAATGCATTGACGTGTTAGTGTAGAGGCGCACAAAAAGAAATGGATATTGTAGTCAGCTACTTAAAAGTGTTACCTCACATGATTACATAGCCTCCATTTCATAAATTGTGTACCCGTTGAATTCATATATGAATATTACATATATTACTTCAAAATAGAAACTTAAATCATCCAAGACTAATGAATTTGAATGCAAGAGTAACAATGGTGCATGTACATGATATCTACATTGGTTGTTTGAAGAAACATCACTGTAACTTTGGCATGCACAACTGAAAAGGTTTATTTAAATAGAAAAAAATGTGATATGTGAGTGTCCAATCTTTATAGTGTTAAATCGATATTGTACCTTTGGCCACGATACGAAGTAGATATTGACTTATGTTCAAGCGATGCACGTCCACAATCGCTGGATAGTGATACGTGAATGAATTGTGCAATCTCTCTCACACGCATACATATCTCATTTCCCTGTGGGCATCAGAATCACACACGCGCACTTCGTGTATTTTTATCCCTCCGTCAGGGTTAAATTCGTCTTTCTACCCCGTCCTACAAGTCTCTCACACAGAAACACACACGCTCTCTATGTCTAACACGCCCAACCCTTTAATTCCGCCCACCCACAGCCACTAATGTCTCAAAGTATAATAATGTCTCTCGCACATATGCTATCTACCTATCCCTTAATATAGCTAGATATGTGTCACACAAACTCCTTCTCCCTACTAGCAAGATGCCCATGCGTTGCACGGAACATCAAGATGCATTTGTATGAGAAGTTTATCTTGTGGGAGAAAAGGATGAACGAGGGAATGCCTTATTTTCAAATGCGGAGAGGGGTGTGGGTATCTTTTTGCAAAATTGCCATAGTTTCCTTCCTATCCGTCGGATATAAATCAGATGGCCTATATTGCAGGATGGCAGGAACACCATCATCACCAACTCTGTTTTTTATAAGAGTAGAGATATGTGAGTGTCACTGCCCCCCCCACACCCACACACCCACACTTCCCAACACCGAAGGAGTAGGGTGACACCTCGATCTTGATACTAATCTATCGACTGGCTTCTCTCTCAAACATACAAACACACTACCCGGCACCGAAGGAGTAGGGAGGCACATCGATCTTGATAATAATCTATCTACTCCTCTTTCAAACACACACACACACACACACACTCGCTAGTTGTGCCTCTGTGCCTACCACGCACACTCTCGATACGTCTTTCTCTCCCTCCCCCCCCCAACAATGACAGCAGAAGGGTGACAACTTGATCTGATCATAATCTGTCAATTGGTTTCTCTCTCAAACATTGTGTCTCGGTGCCTCGCTCGGTAGCCCCCTCTATATATAGACTTCTCGCGCGCGCACGGCTGTAGTGACGATGATGCTGAACCCAGTGTGCCTTGTTTTTACCGGCCTTATGTGATAGTTTTCACCCTATTTTCTGTTAATTAACAAGGCAACCTTTTATTTATTACAAATAGTGATTCTGAAATCATTCGGGGCAGACATAGAATATATCACTTGAACCCAATTATCGGAGCAACTATTTTAAAAGAAATTAGCTAGCTGCCCGTGTGTTACATGGAACATCAAGATGCATTTGTATGAGTAGTTTATCTTGTGAGAGAAAAAGCTGAACGAGGGAAGGCCTTATTTGCGAACATGGAGAGATGTGAGGGTATATTTTTGCAAAATTGACATAGTTTCTTTCCTATCCGTTAGATATAAATCCGACGGCCTATATTGCAGGATGGCACGCACACCATCATCACCAACTCTGTTTTCTACTCCCTCCGTCTGAAAATACTTGTCATCAAAATGGATAAAAAGAGATGTATCTAAAACTAAAATACGTCTAGATACATTGCCTTTTATCCATTTTGATGACTGATACATCTCCAACGTATCTATAATTTATGAAGCATTCAAGCTATTTTATTATCTGTTTTGAATGATTACGGGCTTTATTATACACTTTTATATTATTTTTGGGACTAACCTATTAACCGGAGGCCCAGCCCATATTGTTGTTTTATTGCCTGTTTCATTATTTCGAAGAAAAGGAATATCAAATGGAGTCCAAACGGAATGAAACCTTCGGCAGCGTGATTTTTTGGAAGAATATGATCTTGGAGACTTGGAGTTCATGTCATAAGATCCTTGAGGCAGCCACGAGATAGGAGGGCGCCCCCCTGTAGAGCGCCCCCCTGTCTCGTGGGCCCCTCAAGCACCTCCCGACTGACTTCTTTTGCCTATATAAGCCTACGTACCCTAAAACCACCGAATATCAAGATAGATCAGGAGTTCCGCCGCCGCAAGCCTCTGTAGCCACCAAAAACCTCTCGGGAGCCCGTTCCGGCACCCTGCCGGAGGGGGAACCCATCACCGGTGGCCATCTTCATCATCCCGGTGCTCTCCATGACGAGGAGGGAGTAGTTCACCCTCGGGGCTGAGGGTATGTACCAGTAGCTATGTGTTTGATCCCTCTCTCTCTCTCTCTCTCTCTCTCTCTCTCGTGTTCTCTCTATGGCACGGTCTTGATGTATCATGAGCTTTGCTATTATAGTTGGATCTTATGATGTTTCTCCCCCTCTACTCTCTTGTGATGAATTGAGTTTCGCTCTTGAAGTTATCTTATCGGATTGAGTCTTTGATTTGAGAACACTTGATGTATGTCTTGCCGTGTTTATCTGTGGTGACAATGGGATATCACGTGCCACTTGATGTATGTTTTGGTGACCAACTTGCGGGTTTCGCCCATGAACCTATGCATAGGGGTTGGTACACGTTTTCTTCACTCTCCGGTAGAAACTTTAGGGCACTCTTTGAAGTAGTTTGTGTTGGTTGGATGAATTTGAGATTGTGTGACGCATATCGTATAATCATGCCCATGGATACTTGAGGTGACAATGGAGTATCTAGGTGACATTAGGGTTTTGGTTGATTTGTGTCTTAAGGTGTTATGCTAGTACGAACTCTTTAATAGATCGATCCGAAAGAATAACTTTGAGGTGGTTTCGTACCCTACCATAATCTCTTCGTTTGTTCTCCCTATTAGTGGCTTTGGAGTGACTCTTTGTTGCATGTTGAGGGATTGTTATATGATCTATCTATATTATTATTTTTGAGAGAACTTGCATTAGTGAAAGTATGAACCCTAGGCCTTGTTTCCTATCATTGCAATACCGTTTACGCTCACTTTTATCATTAGTTACCTTGCTGTTTTTATATTTTCAGATTACAAAAACCTATATCTACTATCCATATTGCACTTGTATCACCATCTCTTCGCCGAACTAGTGCACCTATACAATTTATCATTGTATTGGGTGTGTTGGGGACACAAGAAACTCTTTTTTATTTGGTTGCAGGGTTGTTTGAGAGAGACCATCTTCATCCTACGCCTCCCACGGATTGATAAACCTTAGGTCATCCACTTGAGGGAAATTTTCTACTGTCCTACAAACCTATGCACTTGCAGCCCCAACAATGTCTACAAGAAGAAGGTTGTGTAGTAGACATCAATGAAAAGTATTTCTGGATAGAGGGAGTATTTGTTTTTTAGAGATTTCAATAAGTGACTATGACCGGACCTTACCAACATACTCAAAAAAGTAGTCCATAATTTTGACGTTACCCTCTTTTCCTAGCGGTGCAATGCCATCTGGATACCTCATAAATAAATCAAGGACAAATCTGACCCCTTCCTGAAAAGACATACGGAGCAAAATGAGTGAATCTACACTCTTTAATATGTCTACATACACATCCGTATGTGGTAGTCCATTTGAAATCTCAAAAATACAAATATTTAGGAACGAATGGAGTATAAGAGTAGACATGGAGATATATCTCTAGCATGGTCTACAACAAAAATGTGCTGGGCTAGTTAGCGCCGGATGCTCGCAACGCGATGACATGAGTTCGAACTCTATCTTTTAACTTCAGATTTTTATATTATATATTACTCTACTTATTTAATATTTACTTCTTTCGCTACTGTGCTGACAGTGGAACCCACAGAGTACTTAGAATACAAGATTAAGGATGAACTTGTTTCTTTTTAACTTTCTGTACGGAGCTGTAGCCACCCTGCAAGTCATGTGTACATTGTACATGCAATTAACTTTTTATAGAGGGACAATCATACGGGCAATTAACTCAAATGGATTGGATGTCACTCTATTATTTCCAGCATAAAGAGCATCTCCAACGGCAGCCGGCAAATTTCCTCCCGCTTTCTTCCGCGGAGGACGACATCAAACGCCAGCGTCATACATTTTTACAACTCTAACCAACCAGATGAAATTCGTGCAAAGACGGACTGATTTCATATAAGCATGAAGGATTTCGTATAAAAAAGCCGGATCTTCATATAAACATGATGGATTTCATTACATTTACATGAACTAAGAGGTGCCAATCCGGCTCTCTTGTATAATTAATACTCCCTCCGTCCGGAAATACTTGTCCTAGAAATGGATGTATCTAGACTTATTTTAGTTCTATATGGCCGCCCGTGGATCCCTTTGTCTTCCTCATGTCCGTCAGACACTTGCGGGGTCGACGAAGTTCCTCGAAAGGGACAAAGCAGCAAAGAAACCACCTGAATCCGCAGTCGTCGCCTCGGTGGTGGCCTTCATGGGGCCCAAGTGGCGGCGGCCTCCCGTGTTCTACTTCTCCTCGATGATGGCGGCGGACACGGAGAAGCTGGCCACCGACTCGTCGCTCTCCACGCACCCGGCTTCTGTCTCTGCCTGCATGGCGCTGCCGCAGGCACGGGAGGCGCGCCCACAGACATGGGAGGTGCGGCCACCGCAGACACTGGTGGCACGGTTTGACGCGGCAGCGAATGCGCTCGTATCGGCGTGCTTGCCGCCGTGCCAGCGTGGAGCAACTCGCCACTCCTCATCGAGCTGAACTGGAGCAGCGAGTTTCTGAACCACGTGCCTGCTTGGGGAGGCAACTGGATCCGTTGAGCCAAGGGAGGTTGGTGAAGCACCGAGCAGCCTCGCCCGTATTCGGAGGGCTCGGCGGGCCACC
Organism: Triticum aestivum; assembly: GCF_018294505.1. Classification (NCBI taxonomy): domain Eukaryota; kingdom Viridiplantae; phylum Streptophyta; class Magnoliopsida; order Poales; family Poaceae; genus Triticum; species Triticum aestivum. The sequence continues at coordinate 314,891,598 of NC_057801.1, forward strand.
CAGCCGGGTAATATGCCGGAGAACGGCTCATCGAAAGCCATCGGAAGAGTGGTGAAAATGGTGAAGGAGGAGATGGGGGAGCGGTGGAGGGGTGCGATTCTTGCCCGCTATGTGTCTGGCCTCGTGTAAATAGAGGGCGGACGGTAGGAGCTTGGCCGGCGTCTGGCCTCGTTTAAACTGAGGGCGGATGGGAGGAGCTCGGCTGGTGTTGCGTTTAATTCTGGCCCACTCATGAACAGACGTGTGGCCGGAGTAGGATTCTCGGTTTGCATGCGGGTTTAACGGAGGGGTTTAATGGAGGCGATGGGCGTGCAACGGGTGGTGCAGTACTATTCGATTTGACAATAGTAATGAGCCGTCAAATCACAAAGGCCCTGGCCTCTCGTGAAACCGACCGAGCTAGACTGCCCCGCCCTCTAGCCTTTTAAAAAATGTATATACTCCACTTTTGTACAGTAGTAGTATCGATGGATTGTGCGTGGAGCAAAACTTGAAATTAAAAAAAGGTGGTACATATAGAGAGCGCTCGTCGCCAAATTATGCATATAGTACTATTAAAAAGACTTGTCACAATAATGGTGTCCAGCACAAGTGCACAACCCACCCCTCAAATAAAACTAAGCACCCTGGAATTCTTTGACAAAACTAAGCACCCTAAAATTCTTTGACAACTAAACTGATGGCTATATGATGTTGGCCATATATATTGTACGTATATAATGTGAAGAAACGAGTGGTAGTACTATACCAACTAAAAGATGAAATGTAAGAAATACTAGTATGTACGTACTGAAGAGTTAAAGTAACGAGAAGAAACATAACATAGTTCTGTTGGGGGCTATCACAACACACCCCTCAAATTAAATTAAGCACACCTGAAATTATAATTTGCAACTATTCCGGTAGACACTGCATTAGAACCACCATGAGCAACGACACTGCCACCTTACTCGGAGTCCTCGTCCACGTCCTCGACTTCGTCCTTGTCCCTCTTCCTCTTGGCCGATATTTCTTTGCTTGAACCGCACACTTGGCTCTTGCTCTTCATCCAACCCTTTTAGATATTGAAACAAAGGTAGCCATCCATTGTAGCATAGTGGATGTGGTCTATATCTAGTACATTCCGCTGCCATGCATAATGATGAAACGTGTATGGAGGTTTCTCTAGTTTACCGTGCGAAGGATGAACCATGGCTCCTGCCAGGGTTAGCATTGAAGGCTGACGAGAGGACACCAGCCGATTCTTCTGGAGGTCGAAGGTGTTGCCTACAACGAGGCCTATCCGACCAAGGACTTCTTTGTCGTTACCAAAGTCTACAGTAACGAATTTGACTAGGTTCCTCTTGAGGAAGTCCTTAAAATCAAGGCATTCAACGTCGGCATGGCATATGTGGTAGACCAAGCATAAGTCATGCACGCAAACCTGGATCACGGCGGGCTTATTCCTCTCTTCGTCCTTTAGATCCTTCTCTCGTCCTAGGACTGTGGTGTACTCAACATCTAGCCCAGCGACCAACTCATCATCTGAGTCTTCGAACATGCGTCTGAAGCGAGAAAGGCATACTTTCACCATCGCGGAAGAACGGGTGTAGATGACGTCGAACTCATCACTGGTGATGGTTCTAACCTTGTAATCACCGCCGATCGTGGAGATTTGGGACGCCATGGATTTGGGAGGATGGTTAGGATTAGTGGAACTGTCGTAATGTGAAAGGATGGGATAACTAGGAGCGAACTGCCGTAGTATTAAAGGACGTGCGGGGACGAGTAGGAGCGAACTGCCAGTGTGCGAACGGCAGGGTAGTGGCTTTCCATTCTTCCATGATATGGGCTTCCGAGAGCCCTTGGATCTGAGATCGAACGGTTGCATGGCGTGATTCTAGACCTATGGGTGAATATCCTATCCTGGAGGGTTATTCTGCAAATTTTCAGCAACTTAGCATGCGACCGTTTGATCTCAGATCCAAGGGCTACCAGCAGCCCGTATCATGGTCGCGCCTACCACGACCGTCGCGTCGCTCGCGCGGTCGCGCCCTTGGAGATTTAACACGGTGTGTTAGGCTATCTGATGTTGGCATGTCATACATAGTCATCACTTAGTCACTCATACTACAACAAGGTTAGCTATAAGGTTGGCTATAAGTGTATTTTTTTCCTCCTCTCTATCTCTTTCTTCATACTCCCTCCATCCCATAATATAAGAACGTTTTTGACACTAGTGTAGTGCCAAAAACGTTCTTATATTATGGTACACAGGGAGTACTAGTATTTATTGCATTTGCCAAGGAGTGAACTCTTCCAATGAAATGGTGTGCTTATTAGTTTTTTGTTGCTAAGTTTGCTTCATTTAATTAGATATAGACTCAAAATTGTCTTTTCACCTAGGTACACGTGCTTAGCACCGTTTCTTCCTTGGGTCACCAAACTAGTCTCTCTCTTCTTGATTAACTTGCCACATTAGACTTTATGCCTATGTGGCGAGCTTAGCACATGTAGGAGCAAGTAAGTATAATAGTGCGATGGCATTTTTGCATATGTGAAGGAAAGAGAGGCAAGGAAAAAGTGGAGAAGTGGGCTCTGATGCAAGAGCCAGCCTCTACTACATGGTGGAGCATTGGGAGAGGCACCTGTATGGAGGTGGTCAGGAATCGGGAGACTCACGCCGGTCGTAGCGCCGCAATTAAAATGATAATGGCAAGTCAAATCACAGGGCCCCACCTGTCCAGTAGTAACTTGATGTCAAATCACACAGCCCTACATTTGCAGCAGCCTACTCCCTCGTCTTCTCGCGTCTCTGTCGAACCAACTAGGCGGAACTGCCCCGCCTACCATGCAGGAAAAGCCCGCGCATTATACTCCCTCCGTCTAGGTGACCAAGGTGGAGAGGAAAACGAGAGAACTTAATGATTAGTATTTGCTAAGGCTGGTTGTAATGGTACTAGCCTTAGCAATTTTGATGAGGTGTCATAGAATTAAATGAAGAAAGAGAGAGAGAGAGAGAGAGAGTTGAGTACTATGTGTCATACATGGCAATAAATAAAGTACTACATGATACTAATATATGATACATGGCGCAGGAGTACTAAGTACTCCCTCCATCTAGGTGAGTAAGTCATCTTAGGTTGTGCACCGTGACCAAGGAGGAGGGGAAAACGAGAGAACTTAATGTTCATTTGCTAATTAACACTACAAAAAAATACACTTTCGTGATGGTACGTGTTTGTCATAGTAGGTCGCGTTTTTTGTCATGCATGTACATCCATGACAAATTTATGACAGAATCAAGAGAGTCATACCTGTGCTATCGTAGAAGTGTTCTATTACATTACCAAAATTATCATCACGGAAGTGTCCACTTCCATGACGATAAATCGCACGTCACAGAAGTGCTTTCGTCAAGGGTGACCGACACGTGGCATCCACCGTAACGGAACGTCGTTAAGCTATCGGGTCGGGTTTTGGATCCGATAACCCGTTAACACCCCCGACCAATGGGGATTTTCCACGTGTAAAATCATCATTGGCTGGAGGAAACACGTGTCGGCTCATCGTTGGGACAGATGTCATCCACTCATTGGACAGAAGGCGCCTATGATACGTCGACACGTGGCACGTCCAATCAAGTTTAAATGGGCCGGCCCAACTAAAGGGCCACAAGATTTGGCGGCCCATAATGGGCCGGCCCAGTTAAAGGCCCACGAGATTTTGCGGACTATAATGGGCTGGCCCAACTAAAGGCCCACAAGATTTCGTGGGACATAATAGGTCGGCCCAGGTAAATGCCCACAAGATTTTTGTGTGCCTTAATGGGCCGGCCCAGGTAAAGGCCCGCAAAATTCTTGCGGATCATAATGGGTCGGCCCAGCTAAAGGCCCACGAGATTTCACCGACATTAATGGTCCGGCCCAGCTGTAGGCCCACAAGATTTTGAAGACCCTAGTAGGCCGGCCCATTAACTGGCTGCCATGTTTTGGGCCAAATGTCGGCGCATAATTGATCCGGTCCATTAATAGCCTGCCACGTTCCAGGCCTAGTAATGGCCCATATAAGATCCGGCCCGTTAAAATCCTCCCACTTTCTGGGCCAAATCACGGCCCAGATCAGGTCCGGCCCTTTAAGAGGCTTTGGGCTCAATTATGGCCCATATCAGATTTGGCCCGTTGACTAGACGCTATGCTTTTGGGCCCACTTGCTAAAGGCCCATTTAGTAATTCGGCCTGATATTAGTTTCGGCCTGTTAAGGGCCCATTTAACATTTCGGCCCTATTTTAATTTCGGCCTGTTAAAAGCCCGTCATATAGTTGGGCCTAACTATGGCCTGGTGTCACACCCTAGCTAGTCATGCATTAGAGTGTTGCATCATGTTTATTTTTTCACCAGAAACCTGAAATGGGGATGACAGAACCCCCAGTCCCCTCTGAAACCAACTAGGGTTTACTAAAAACTTTTTCAATGCACCTGAAATGCCCTTCTAAAATGCCCATCATTTTTGTCTTGGTTCAGAACCTCTGCAAAAAGTGGTGCACATTTTCCTAGGCCATCTTAGGGTTTTTGAATTAAATCATAAATATTTGAACTTGGGCATTTAAAGTTATATAAAATATTTAAATGCTCAAATATCTCCAAACTAAAATGTTTCATGTTGGAAATAATCCAACTATGGACCAGGAGTAGTTTGGTGATTTTAGGAGTTGCCTAAGTATTTTATTTAATTCAACAAAGTTGCAGAAGTATTAAAAAAAAGAGAAAACAGAAGGAAATGGAAAAACTTACCTGGCGCCCAGCACCCGGCCCACCTGCCGGCCCAGCCCAGCGCCGCTCCAGCGAGCTGCTTGCCGGCCAGGCAGGCAGGCAGGTGCCCGACGGCGACCGCAGCGCGCGCCACGCACCTGCTCGCCGCCTCGCCGCTCCCCTCGTCCGGTGACGTCGTGGACCGGCCTCCCTCGCTCCCCCGAACCCCCCAGACACCCCCGCTCCTCTCCAGCTCCTCCCCCTCGCGCTCCCCCGCCATGGCCGACGCCACCATCGCC